>NW_015185061.1:0-2485 GCF_001447785.1 Gekko japonicus
CATGCCAAGCAGATGTTCTACCCCTCAGCTGCAGCCTTTTGTCCTAAACCAGATGCTCCTGGAAAGGTGGCCTGTAAAGAGGCCCCATCCTGCACCCGCTGTTGCCTCTTAGCACTGGCATTCATTCATCTAGTCCCAACACGGGGAAACAAGAGTTGACGGTGGAACCTCCAGTTGCCTGACTGAGGCCAACTTTGGGAGGACCCCTTAAAAAGAATGGGCGCAACATCTGGCCACTGTCTCTAGGGACGACCCAGAGAGGAGACCCATCCGGCATCACCCCCAGGGAATGTGGGACGCCCTTCCATCTCAGAGGGTCTCAGCCCGAGCCCCCGTTTTGTGCTTCCGTCCAGAAGGAAGCAACCATCCGCAGTCGCCATGGCAATAACAGAGAGCGGGCTTGGTGGGGTTACCATAGAGATGGGAGGCGGCCTTGAAAGGTAGGGTCACCGGAGGGCACAACCATGTTCTCTGGTTGCCACGGAGACACGAGGAAGCCTTGGGAAGGAAGAGACAACAGGTACCTCTTCCAGGGAGAGAACAGAATCAGAAAGCATCCTTTGGGTTCTCTTTAGGCTTGCATGGGGAAGAGAGACAAAGCCTGAAACCATGAAGTTGGAAGACGTGGGCACGGGATCGTTACCAGCTGGCTGGAGGTGCTTTGCTTTGCCATGCGGTTCCCCCCCCTTGCAAATCCAAGAGGTCCCCCCCCCAGGGTTTTGCAGAGGTCCCAGAGGATGCCGACCAGTGTTCCCTCTAAGCTGAGTCAGTGTGAGCAAGTTCAGAGTTTTGTAGCCTCCGGCTCACAGATGTTCGTCACAGCTCAGGAAGGGGTGGCTCCGGAGCGAACTGATTCACGCAGCAGCCAAATCGCCCACTCACAACTTCAAGGCTGGTCGCTCACAAAGTAGACTTTTTGCTCGCAGGACTCCACAGCTTAGAGGGAGCGTTGGTGCTGACCGACGGCTGGATTTGTACTTTGATTTCTTTCAATTTCAAACGCTTTAGGTCCACTTGTCCCAAGAGCGCAGGATGGCTTACAGGAAAAGGATATTTGAGCCACGGTCAGGGGTCATTTCCTGCAGGGGCGCACAGGAGCGGAGCTCCGGCAGTAAAGAGCCCAGGGGGTGGGCACATGCAAGAAGCCCTGCCCCCTGCTCCCAGCAGCCCTCAGTCAGAGCAAGAAGCAGCCAGGTAAGTTGCAGAGCACCCCCCAGCTCCCGGCCCAAAACAGTCCAGTGGCACCTTTAAGACCAAGTTTTATTCAGGTACAAGCTCTCCCTCCTCTGTGAGGACAGATCTGCACGTCCCCCCCCCCAATAGCTAGCAATCAAAAACAGTCCAGTGGCACCTTTAAGACCAAGTTTTATTCAGGTACAAGCTCTCCCTCCTCTGTGAGGACAGATCTGCACGTTCCCCCCCCCAATAGCTAGCAATCCAAAACAGTCCAGTGGCACCTTTAAGACCAAGTTTTATTCAGGTACAAGCTCTCCCTCCTCTGTGAGGACAGATCTGCACATTCCCCCCCCCAACAGCTAGCAATCCAAAACAGTCCAGTGGAGCCTGAGCAGTGGGTGTTGCCTTCTGACACATTTCCGGTGACGCCAGGGGGTGTGGCCTATGCAAATGTTATGCTAATGAGTTATGCTAATAAGCTTCTGCACCTCTTTTTCTATGAAATGACCCCTGGCCGCAGTGTTAACCAGCTGTCTGGACCTGGATGTCCCAGGTTGGCCTGATAGTGTCAGATCTCGGAAGCTAAGCAGGGTCGGCCTTGGTGAATAGTTGGATGGGAGACCACCAATGAAGTCTAGGGTTGTGAGTTGCTACGCAGAGGCAGGCAACGGCAAGCCATCTCTGGTCATCCCTTGCCTTGACCTGGACGTCCCAGGCGTGCCTGATCTCATCAGGTCTCGGAAGCTAAGCAGGGTCAGCCTTGGTCTGTACTTGTATGGGAGACCACCAAAGAAGTGCAGGGTTGCTACGCAGAGGCAGGCCATGGCGAACCACTTCTAGTGTGTCTTTTGCCCACACCTGATCTCATTGGATCTTGGAAGCTCATTAGGAGTGGTCCTGGCTAGCAGTTGGCTAGGAGACCAGTGAGGAAGTCCAGGGTTGCTACGCAGAGGCAGGCGATGGCGAACCACCTGTGGTCGTCTCTTGGCTTAAAAACCATACATGGTCACCAAGAATCACATGTGACTTTCCACCATCACCATTAAACCAGACATAATGCTGTCTGGTCTTCAAAATGGAATTGCACAAAAGCCTTTAAAAAAAAACACCTTTGGGAGAATGGAGATTTGCTTCACGGCTGCTGAAAGAGAGAAACTTTTATGCAGCCTCCAAAACGCACGCTGAAGAGACGGTTTGACCAAAGCAAACACCCAAAAAGGGGGCTTTGAGAGAACCTGTGAAGAGGGTGCATCTTCTGGCTACGGAGGACTTTATGGCTCAGAAGCAGACCTGTTCTAACGCTAGCACC
>NW_015185062.1:0-2441 GCF_001447785.1 Gekko japonicus
CCAGATGTTCTAGTGGAGGCTGGAAAGTTGGTTCTACCTCATCTTCAGAGAACAACCTGTCTGGTGACTTTGAATTAAGGGATGGAGAACATAGAGACATCCATATGACCATGAGCTGGTCTGGAGCCATCTGGGCCAGGGGAGAGGAGTATCCCTGTCTCTTAAATGCAGCCCTAAGCTTTTCTTTATGTTTATTTTATTTTTTTGCTTTGATTTCTTGGTAGATGGTTCTGATGCACTGCACAGCAGAATGGAATGTGAAAGCAAAGATGAGTGAAGGTGCCTTTACTCCAATACTAGAATTATTGGAACCAACCTAGTCAGTGTGGGTCAAGACTGTTGATTGGCACTTGAAACTGACTGAACAAACCTTATGGATAGGGATGGGCATGAACTGGGAAAATGCGGTTCATTTTGGTTTGTGGTTTGTGGCATGCTCGGCTCATGAACCACAAACCATCACAAACTTTTAAGAATGAAAAGCCCAGCAGAACTACTGCAGTGTGCTCAGCAGAACCAGTACCACTGTGGCAGTAGAAACTCAACGGGACTAAGGTCAAACCAGAGAATCTCTGCAGTTTAAACTAAAGATGGGGGGATATTTCTGCAAGAGCAGCAGAACCAGTGCAAGAGCAGCAGAATCCAGTGCCAATGTGGCAATGCCAGCTCAATCACAATCCAAACAGGGAGGGATTTTTGCAAGCCCAGCAGAACAAGTGCAATATACTAGTGCCCAGCAGAACCCAGAGCCAATGTGGCAATGCCAGCTCAGTCACTCAATCCTGCTTGCAAGAAGGTTGAGCTAATAAATAAATAAATCCAAACAAGGGAGGATTTTGCTAGCCCAGGAGAACCAGTGCAATCACAGAGGGCCCAGCAGAACCCAGTGCCAATGTGACAATGCTAGCTCAACAGGACTGATGTCAAGCACAGAATCACAATCCAAGCAAGGGGAGGTTGGAAGCCCAGAAGAACCAGTGCACTGTACTAGTTCCCAGTAGAATCAGTACAATGTACAGAGTGCCCAGCAGGACCAGTACAATCACCAAGTGCCCAGCAGACCCCAGTGCCATTGGCATTGCAAGCTTAAAGGGACTGATCTCAAAACACAGAATCACAAATCCAAGCAAGGGGCAGGGATTGCAAGCTCTGATCAAGAAAATGGAAAGTGAAAACAAAGAAACCCTGGCAAAGGGGGAGAGACCCTCTTGAAACTGATATGACTAGTCTTAAACTGACAACAGTGTTTCCAAAACTGGAAAATCCCACACCCTGTTGCTTTGAAGATTGGTAAACATTTTGTTTGAGTGGAGACAGCAGAGATGGCACAAACCTCCATGAACTGGTTGAAAGTTCATGAAAAGTTTGTGCTGGTTGACCTGCCACAAACTTCAGTTCGCGAACCCCGATCTGGCCAAATTTCATCACAAAATTTAGTTTGTGAGCAAGTTCGTGCCCATCCCTACTTGTGGATGGGGGCCTGGATTGTGCCACTTTTAACCAATAGGCTCTGTTGGACCTAGTTTTGGGTGTGAACCCCTGGCAGATTTTGCAAGCAGAAACATTTGGGCCTTCTGAAGCACATGAGGCAGAGATTGTGCTCATCACTATGTGTCATTTCTGTACCACATTGTGTGCACTTTTGAAACAAGGCCCTGATAGATGTGATTGGTGGGAGGAGCCTGGAGTAAAGGGTACAGAAGAGAATGAGCAGGTGATGGTGCTGAAGTCAGGTAGGTCAGACAAGGCTACCTCACTCTTAAGGTCTGGGGGGAAACAGACTCTGATTGGGTGAGTGAGACTCAAGATGTTGGGCAACACAAAAGTGAAGCTCCTATCACAGCAGGGGCAAAAAAGGGCATGAGGGAAGGGGGAGCTGCTCTTCCAGAGCAAGTGATGGTTTAGAAGGAAAAAAATGTTGGGCCTGCTCTGGATGGGAGGGACACCCCCTTGGTTCCTAAGAAAGCTAGAAACTTTTATCTGAAGCCAGCGTGCCCGTGCGCAGTCCCAATGTGGGGCTGCATTGAAGACAAAAGGTGAATTTCAGTTTACAATTAGTCAATGATGACCTTCAACTTTCTCAGCCTATAGTGGCACAATCCCAGTCACCTGCTGAATTCAACCCAAATCAAATTTTGACACATCACTATAAAAGCTTGAAATGCTTGGCAAAACATGAATTTGGATAGACAGGATAAGAAATGGAATGACCATCTATGGGAAATAAATATAAAAATTATTCAAGCTTCATCTCCTTGTGCCAGATTTTTGCAGTGTCACGCAGAACTCACAAGGGAATTAACACAGAATGCAGCTGAAACATAAAATGTAGATTTTTGTTCAATCTGTTCTGTCATTTTAAGAATGCTTAGGTCATTCAGTAATTTTAATATGGTACATTTCCTAACATTGATAAGACTCACGTACATTGCTGTAACTGA
>NW_015185063.1:0-2512 GCF_001447785.1 Gekko japonicus
CCTCTGACACAGAAAGGTTTCCTTCAGCCCAAAGACGGCTTTTCTCCATCCGAAGAAGCATTTCACCGTTGAACGAAAAATTTTGAGGAAGAGAAAGAAAATTCGGGAGAAGGGAATTTTCGGATCCGACCCCGTTTTTTTCGTGTACTCAGCAATTGCCTTTCCAAGTCTTCGGAAGTCGGTTGCACAGACCAGCTGAGGGATGAGAGCCCAAAATAAATCAAGTCAGTCGTATTTGTATCCCACCCTTCCTTCGGGAATAAAGTTTAAGAGTCCAGGGGCACCTTTTAAGACCAACAAAGTTTTATTTAAGGTGTGAGCTTTTGTGCGCATGCGCACTTTGTCAGAAAGTTAAATGGAATTACAGATCATACTTGTATATATACAGGGTAACATATCCATCATAGTTAATGCTTGTTTTGCTTTCTCTTTCACCTTCTTTAGTCTTGAAGCTGATTGATGGAATAACAACCATGGAATCTTTATTCCTTCATCTCTAATGCTATGACTTGATTTATCCATGATATCATACGCTAGAAAATCATTTTTATGTCTCGCAGTCTTATCGTAGTGGGCCTCTATCAGGAACATAAGCGGAGAGTTTGGAGGGCTTAATGAATTGCAGAGTGCAAACCGTATTCGCAACAGTCCATCTATGATGATATGGCTTCCGTCTTGTGTTATGATTGTTTTAGTTGATTTCTTGATTCATACGTAATTATGTAGGCCTTCGTCTAGGTCCGTTGATTCAAATGTTCCTGATTTGATTAAAAAAGAAAGCTTGCTGTAAGTAAAAAAAATCGAATGTCAGGGAGAAAGGGTCTAGTTTCAACCTCAGCCTGTATGTGATAGTTTTCTACTCCGGGGTGTATCTGTGTTTTAAACAATAAAAACATACAACCTACGAGGGCTTTCAGGAATGTGATTGGCCACTTGTAGTCATCCGTAGCACAGTCCGCAGTTCTTCCACCACTCTTCTTATAGTACTGCAGTCAAACGAAACATTTAAAGAAACACACGCACCAAACATGAAATCATTACACAGAGGCTGATGGGTGCTGAGCTGCCAGCCACGTGCTACGGTGCCAGTCCTGTACCTCTTCCCAGGCCCGTCTTCTCTTTCTTTGAGAGCCAGTTGAGGCAGGCAGCCGTGGGGCTTTTGCTTTGGGTCCCAGGCTGTGGGACTAAGGGTGTGGAGTCAGGCCTGTAGCCGGGGGGCGGGGCGGTGCCCCCTCTCAAATTTGCAGAGCCCCCACCCAATCTTCCCTTTCAGTTCTGTTCCCCCCCTTAAGCCAAGCTGGGGCAGTGCTCATCTCCGTTTCCAAGCCGAAGAGCCAGCGCTGTCCGAAGACGTTTCCGTGGTCATGTGGCCGGCATGACTAGACGCCGAGGCCACTTACCTTCCCACTGTAGTGGTACCTATTTATCTACTTGCAGTTTCTTGCTTTCAAACTGCTTGGATGGCAGGAGCTGGGAGCTCACTCCATCACGCGGCACGCAGGTCTCGAACTGCCGAACTACCAAACTTCCGGTCTGCAGCTCAGCATCTTAATCACTGAGCCACTGCGGCTCACCCCTTAATTTGGGGCTTTTACCTTTTGGGCACAGGGCTGAGTATCTAACTTGTTTAACGAGCCCGGGGCAACGCAGAGCATATATGTTAGCCAGGTTTAACGTGTTGCCATCGGCAGTATTCTATGGGAGATTCCAAAAAAACCCATTCGACAGTAGTGTGTGTTCCTGCTCTAAGCGGGAGATAGAAACTCTTGAACATGTGTTTCTTTCATGTACTTTTTACTCAGACTTGCGCCTTATGTTTATTGAGCCCTGGTTGAGAAAGATTTATTTTTGGCTGACAACACAGAATCATGTCATGACTGAAACTGTTGCAAAATTTCTGTATGGAGCTTCAAGAAGGTGCTCAGTATTCTTTGCAAAGTGAGTCGCGTGTTCTGTATGTTATGCCAATGAAGGCTGATTCACTCAAGATAAGCTACTACAGCTATTTTGTGGCTGGCTCCTTCCCCTGTGGCAGCCCTTTTGTGGCTATACCCACCACGCTCAAAAAGATTGGAGACTCCTGTGGTGGACAGACTCATTTAGATTTTTCCCACACTGAAGATGGAAATTGCCGGTGATTCCACTTGAGGGCCAGTAGGTGTCACTGTTGTCTCAAAATTCACCCACCTTTTCTTTACAACCCTACTCCCCAAAGGCACGATTTGGAGTCCATTCCAACCCTCTGCGACTGAAGCATTTTTAAGTGACCGGCTAGGATGAAGCTGGAAAACCCCGCTGCAGAGAGGAGAGGTTTCGCTGGCAGAGGAAGTAGAGAAGAATTTTGAAACGACTGGGATACAGCAGGGTAGCTGGGATGCATTTTAGTGGTTTCTCTTATTATTCTTTTGTTCCTGAAAAGCTGCGTTTGATGTCTTGTGGTTTTTCTTCCTTCCTACTGTACAAGAAGTTTGCAACAGACAAGATGGAAAGTGGTCGGGGTAACTGGAGAAAC
>NW_015185064.1:0-2506 GCF_001447785.1 Gekko japonicus
CCACCTCCTGTGGCAGTGAATTCCATATCAGTGTGTATGTTTTAAATTGTGGTCGAAAGAAGAAATTATCCATTGTGACCTAAGCCAGTGGGGCTACGTTGACAATCACTCAGAGAGGGTGCAAGTTTGGAATATGAAAAGGAAATGAGAATTGGGGGGGGGGCTTTATTTACAAATCTCCAAAGCCATATTTGTTTCAGCCTGAACGCTTAGCTAATATGCTAATGGGCACTTGAAACTGCCAAGGACAGGAAGAAATAGAGAAATGGGTCTACTTGGGACGGGAGCTTTCTCCTTAATTTGCGCAAATGCTCTTTCTGAGCATTGCCTTTTGGTATTATTTCAAATCTTTTAATAAAGCAGAGATCTTAATTTTTGGCAGAGGCACAAAGGAGATGAGCCCTTGGATTCCAATTAAATTCCATAGGAAATTTTCTATAATTAAAACCTAGACATTATTGAGGTGGGACCCCTGGAACAGAGGGGACAAGAAAACTAATTAAGACTCATTCCCAGTTATTCAGTTCCTATGGTCTATTAAATTATTTTCAGATTGAGAAAGATGTACTCATGTGGGGAGAACCTGTAGCCTAATGAAGATATCAGACCAAAAAAACCCCAACACCCATGGCAGACTGGATTGCCCAAGGACAAATGGCGGACTGCCGTTAAGAGCATTAAAACAAATATTCACGTAATGTTGATGATATGAGTATGGTACACATATTTATCCATCTATTTCAAGTATTTAGGGCTGCAGTCCTAAGAACATTTCCCCAGGTGCAATACTGGTTGCATGAAAAAGGACTTACTTTTGAGTAGACCTGCTTAGGATTGTTCTCAAAATATTTTCACTTAAAGTTCATTTTTGGTTGGTTTTCTTTCCCAAGATGATCTGGCTGTCCATTATGGCCCCCAAAGGGAGGGGGGCAAATATTTTAATTAAAAAGATAAAATAAGTATCAGACTTGACTCCCTCGTTGAGAACCAGTGTGGTGTAGTGGTTTAGGAGCGCACACTCTAATCTGGGAGAACCAATTTGATTCCCCACTCCTCCACATGCAGCTGCTGGCATGACCTTGGGCCTGTTACAAGTTGTTTCAGAGCTATTCTCTCAAGAGCAGTCCTCGAAAGAACTCTCTCAGACCCACCTACCTCATAGGGTGTCTGTTGTGGTGAGGTGAAAGAAACGGAGATAGTAAGCCGCTCTGAGACTCTGAGTGAAGGGCAGGGCATCAATCCAATCTCGTCCTCCTCCTCCTCTCTTCTTCTTTGCAAGGTCAGTGCAGACAGTAAAGGTAGTCTGTATTTATAAGGTTTCCTACTTGCTCTGACTGGTGAGCAAAAGTTGAGCTACCTGTGATGTTGGGGATCCATCGTCTGTTCCCTCCCACACTTAATTAATCCACACAAAAAAAGGATCTTCGGTGGCTCTGGTATGCACTGTGGCATGGGTGCTTTGGAAGGGAAACGTTAATGCCTCTTGTATCATTTCCCCCGCATTGAAAATGCCCCTTGGGCTGTTTTTAGTCTAGCAAAGAAAGAATATGGAATAGAAAGCCAGTATAGTATACCGGTTATTGTTGTTGTTGTTCAGTCGCACAGTCGAGTGACTCGTCACGACCCCGTGGACCACATCACGTCAGGCCTTCCTGTCTTCCGCCGTCCTCCAGAATTTACTTAATTTCATGTTCCTTGCCTCGATAACACTGTCTAACCATCTCATCCTTTGCCATCCCCTTCTTCTTTGACCTTCAGTCTTTCCCAGCATCAGGGTCTTCTCCAGTGAGTGCTCCCTTCTCATTTGGTGGCCAAAGTATTTCAGCTTCAGCTTCCATATCTGGCCTTCCAGGGAACAGTCAGGATTGATTTCTTTTAGGATTGACTGATTTGATCTCCTTGCAGTCCAAGGGACAGAGTGTTGAACTAGGACCTTGGACACATGAACACAGGAAGCTACCTTATGTTGAATCAGACCCTTGGTCCATCAAGGTGAGGGTTGTCTACCAAGACAGGCAGCAGCTCTCCAAGATTTCAGCAGAGGTCTTTCACATCTCCAGCTCCCAAATCCTTTAACTGGCGATGCCAGGGATTGAACCTGGGATCTTCTGGAGATTCAGGTTCAAATTCCAGTTCAACAAGGAAGCTTCCGGGGTTACCCGCCAACCCAACGGCTCGAAAGCAAAAATTAACACCTAACAATGCGAGTAGACAAATGGGTACCTACCCTTAGATGGGTAGGGGGCACCCACCCCTGACGAGGATGTGTGGTGGCAACATGGCATGGCATGGACGGTGCAGACGGCATGGACGGCGGCACAGTATCGGTGGTGGCGGCGAGTGCTGGCAGAGCGGAGTGATCCCTGGTGGCCAGAATGGACATCGAGCGACAGCAACAGCGACAGTGGAGACCAGAGGTGCATGACGAGTGATGCAGGCAGGGCGGTGCCTGATGGGCGGAGCCGGGGCCGAAAGCATACACGAAGCCGTGCGCCTGCGCGGTCCT
>NW_015185065.1:0-2407 GCF_001447785.1 Gekko japonicus
ATTGGTTATTTTGAACTATTAAAAAATGGCAAAGCATTAAACTCTAGCAAGACTTTTCCATCTCATACCTCTCATACCACTTCTGTTAACCTTTTAACAAAGATATTCCAGCTCTTCCTGTTTGCTGGTACCATCTAGTGAAACTCTTGTTCTCTTTTGTCCTCAATGTGCCTTTTGAGAAGATGGAGATACCTATTAAAATGTTCATTAGTGTGAACATATGCAATAGAATCCATCAGATTCCTTCCTCTCTAGACTATGAGTGGGTCAGTGGGGTAGACTGGGAATGCAGTTTGCTCTGGAATCCCTTCATGGAAATATACATGCAGAATCAGCTAGATTCAAGTCCAGTAGCACCTTTAGGAACCAACAAGATTTTCTGGCCATAAGCTTTCAAAAGTCAAAGCTTCCTTCATCAGATACCAAAGAGAGCTTTAACTCTTGAAACTTTATACCCCTGGTATACCCCTGGCACTACTGGACTGAATCTAGCTACTGTACAGCAACCCAATCATTTACTGAAACAAAATTCTAGCACATTCCTTCCTTTCTATTCTCCCATAACTCCATTCTCTATGTTGTAAATGATGCTGTGGGCATCAGTTAAAGCTGTTTTACAAGTACAATAAGATCTATTATGAAATTAATGGTTTGTTAAACATTATATTTTAAAGCAGGGGAGGAGACTTTTATGGACAATTCCAGTACACATAGCTTTAGAAAAATCAATCCAGGACAAATTGCTGCTGAGTAAATTAATATAGTGAACACGAAGTGAAGAAAAAGACTCATGTAATAACCATTGTCAAAAATCCTTTCATACCAATATTCCTTTGCAACATATTAGAAGATATGGAAGTATCAGTAGGAAGAGGTATGAACTCATTGGGCCAAACTAGACAATAGATGTGACACACCTCAGGTCTGAGCCCTCAGCCTGAATTGCAGGTCCACATGAGTGTGACTGACTAACATCCCAGAGCACTCTGGGACTCAAATAGACTTGGGGACACAGCACTGGGGGAGGAAGGGATTCAACCCTCCCTCCTGCACCTTTTTCCCCAAGCCAAAACAGCTGGGGGCAGCTTTGTTTGCCCTGCTGTGGGGCTTCATGTGCGCTGATTGCAGCAAAGAATCTGTTTGCCTTACTGAGGAGGCTTCAGCTTGGAAAAAATGGCACAAGAGGGAAGGCTGAAGCCCCTCCTCTCCCGGTGCTATGATCCTAAGCTGATTTGGGCCCTAGGGCATTTGAGAACATTAGTTCTCCAAACTCATATATTGGTGTAAGTTGGATTGGTGGCCCCCAACCAGATGAGTGTCACATGTATTGTCTTGTTTTGCCCTTAGCATTTATATATTTTATTTATTTATTTGTTTGTTTGTTTATTTGATTTATACCCTGCCCTCCCTGCTGAAGCACATAAATCAAGTGGATACTATTTGGAGACACTTTACTGTTTTGAAAATCTAGAAGTCACAGAATAGCATAAAGGGAAACTGTGTCCAAAGTAGCACCCACTGTAAACAAGTACTCTTGAAAATATTTGAATTTCCTTCCACCAAGGCTTCACTGGTTGTTGGCTGAATATAAATGAAATCTTGACAATAAACCCTCCTTCGTATGAGTTTCTGCCTTTAACCTGTTTAGCTGTAAAATAATGTGTAAGTAGAAACTCTTTCAAGGCTCGAACAAAGCTCTGATGTGAAGCACTTGATTATGCTGTCTAAAAGCTTTAAGAGGGTGGGTGTGAGTATATAAGACATTTGGTTTCTCTGAAAAGGGTTGCCCCTTCAATAATACAAGGTAGCAGCATGAACAAAAGGTGCCTCCTACACAGTGCTCAAGTGCCCAATGGAGAGCAGAGAAAGTTTGTGTAAACATGTCCTAATACAGCCACAGGGTTGCTTTACATATTCTTTAATAAGTTAAAAATGCTATTAATTAGATGAATCATAAATGAGTTAGCGATGTGGCTGTGTAGTTTTGATTATGCCACACCATGTCATTGTGAAATGCCTTTACAATGTGTGTTACTCATTTCAGCTCAAAGCTTTTTAGCGCTTCAGTTGAAAAGGAAAAAAAATGGAATATGCTGAACCAAAAATGTACCCAGTAAATTTAAGATTCCTGGTTTCCTGAACTTCATTGCCCTCTCTTTCTTGCACTCAGGGCCACCGACAGAGGGGGACTGGGGGGGGGAGAAAAATTCAGGGGGCCCAAGTCAGCTGGAGGGCCCTTGAAGACAGCGTCATGCTGCATCAGCCAAAGGTCTTTCAATTTATTTATTTATTTATAGAATTTTTTATTGCTTTCCACTATAAACTACAACTACACACAACAGTTCAGAGTAGCAAGTACATTAATAACCTATCTTACACTTTGGATATTTCCCTACCAAGTTATGTT
>NW_015185066.1:0-2425 GCF_001447785.1 Gekko japonicus
CTCCTTGCTGCACGCACCTTCCCTTTCTTCTTGGCTCACATACGTAGCCATACTCCATTGCCTGGTCGGCTGTCTCAAGGTAATGCTCTAGCAGACCAAGCTGTGCATACTTTATTTTCTGATCCTCTCTCTAGTCACCAATTTTTCCATCAGAATGCAAAAGGCCTTGCCTCAACTTTTGGCATCCCACTAGCGGAGGCACAACACATAGTCTCGGCCTGCCCTCACTGCGCAGGATTTTCCTCTGTTCCCGAGGCTGGGGTCAATCCACGGGGGCTGGGGTCCTGTGAACTGTGGCAAATGGATGTCACTCATGTGCCACAGTTGGCTCCCTGGAAGTACCTACATGTTACTGTGGATACTTACTCGGGAGCTGTGTGGGCAACCCCTCAGCGGGGGGAGACCACAGCTCATGTTATTTGTCACCTCTACGCTGCAATCACTGCCTTGGGGAGACAATGCTCCTGCGTGTACGTCGGCTGCTTTTCTTTCCTTTTGCACTCTTTGGGACATTCAGTTAACCCATGGTATCCCTTACAATTCTACAGGTCAAGCTATAGTAGAGAGAGCTAATCGCTCCTTCAAGGACCTGCTGCACAAACAATTAAAAACGGACCGCCTATGTCCACCCACACTGACCAAAATTATGCAGCAGGTCCACAAGGTTTTGTTTTCCCTTAACCAACTCAATGTTTCTGGTCCCCCGGGATCTCCCCAAACATCAGCTTATGATCGTCATTTTCGATCTCGCCCTCCGTTGCCACAACCTCTGGTGTTCTATCGGGCCCTGCCTGATCGTACTTGGGTGGGCCCGGTGCCACTAATAACATGGGGGCGAGGCTTTGCTTCTGTTTTAACCTCTGCAGGTCCGTTGTGGGTCCCTGCCCGGTGCGTTCGACCGGCTCATGGCATGGTACGCAGCAGCCAAGGATCCCTTACCAGAGATGACCAAGGTCAGCCTGCAGGAAGTACGATGCCCGTCCCGACCCCTGGTGAGCCCGAGGCCTCCCAACCCTCCACGTGCTCCGCTGATCACATGGGGAGCCGTCAAACGAACGACCAGCAAAGCGCGGAGGGTGCTCCAGGAAGCTGGGAAGGACGAGACTCCGGAAAACCTGTGTTGTGCCATCTTTGCGGTTATAACTGCCAATTCAGTAGTCATATTATGTGTGCTCAGTTGTTTGCTTCTCCCACAGGTGCACACCTCCCCGCTGGGAAACACTTATAGTGCTCAGAACCAGGTTAATCTCTGGGAACGGCTAGCGAGGGAGGCCAACTTGTCTTCCTTCTGCCTGAAAGAGTCCGCCTCTATGCATGGCTTCCTTGCGTCATGTGCTGTACCCGTGTGTACCCCTATAGACACTTTGAAGAAACTGTCTGCTATTCCCCATGCTGATTATAACTGTACCCAATACACCTGCTCCTTTGGCAAGAACTTTCGCCAGTGGGGACCACAGATGTCCCACCCGCCACCCGACGCCATGGAGCTCATAACACCATATGTCATATCTCCCAACAGGACTCATTGCCTTAGTGTGTCTCTATCTGATGCCTGTAGGGGGCGTCACTGTATGGACTTGGGGAAAAAACCTTCGGTAACTGATCTTAATTGTTACAGCAAACGGGAACTGCCTTCTCCCAAGGGTATCCACATCCGTCTCCCCCCGGGGTGGTTTGTCACATGTGGTTGGAAAACCTTCAATTGGTTACCTGGAAACTTGCCCCGAACCCCATGCTGCATTAGTCGCCTGGTAGTAGTCCTGCCTACACGAGCCCAGCTAACCAATGAAACTGTTCCTAGTCGAGGGCGCAGAGCTGTGCAGTCCCTTGATGATTCATGTGATAGTAATATTGCTTTGCTTAGTAAAAGTGAATATGTAGCACTAGCTGCTTCCTTAGTTGGCATCCCTGCTTTAACTATTATTAATCATCGCACTGTTGCTCAAGTAGCTTGTAGTTTAGCAAAAGCCATCAATGCCACCTCTCAGGCCATTGCTCTCCTCAATGAGGAACAACAGGAATTACGCCATGCAACCCTGCAAAACCGCTTGGGTATTGATTACCTTTTGCTTTTACATCATCAGGGTTGTGAATCTGTAGAAGGGATGTGCTGTTTCAATCTTACTGATAATTCTCATGCAATACGGCGTAAAATACAGGTCCTTCATGGCCTTGCTTCCTCTATTAAAGAGGATTTGTTGCCGCAATGGTGGGAACACCCTGTGGTCATGGCTACCTGGGGGGTGGCTTGGGAAATGTGTACAATATCTTGTAATGATTGTTTTATGTCTCATTGGCCTGTTTTGTTTTATATAATGTATCCCTGCTCTATTTCAATCTTTACGCTTGTCATGCAACACCAACAGACGAAGTGCTTATCCTGTAGCTACTCCGTATCCACGAGGGCCTTTAGCGCTCTCTCTCT
>NW_015185067.1:0-2400 GCF_001447785.1 Gekko japonicus
AAACATCATGGCAGCATAGCTGACAGGTTCTAATTTCTTCTTAAGGCGATAGCCCTATAAGCAGTACTAGATAGATAGATAGAAATAGCACTCATATACATTTAGAGTGATGTAGCACCCTTCCCATGTCCAGGCATGCTGAGCCACCCACTCCAACACACATATGTTCTGCTGCATCACTTTTGGGGCTTTTGTTTGTTGCTGTTCTGCAACCCATTTTCCAATTTCACATACAGCTGCCCCATTATTACACACACCCCACTTTCCCAATTGGTAGGAAGTTCCAGGGCAGCTCTTTATGGGGTCAGTTTCCTTGTAAAGACCCAGAGGCCTGTGGTATAGGGTTGCCAGGTCCCTCCTAGCAACTGGCAAGGGAAGAAGCGGGACTTACCTGGAGAGAGAGAAAGGCCCAGGCCTGTAGCTGGTGTCACACAGGAACTGATATTATGACCCCAGTAACACCCAGGAGACACTCTGGTATTTGGGCAAAAACTCTATGGTAAAATTGGCTTCTACCATAGAGTTTTTGTCCAAATACCAGAGCATCATCTGGACATCACTGGTGTGATGATGTCTTGTGTACTGAATAGCTATTTTTGTTGGGACAGGTGGAGCAGATAGGGAGTAACATAGGCAATGCTAGTTCCTAAATAAACCTCAGTTGTAAAAGCAGTAGCAGGGCCATGATTGTTTCTGAAGGTCAGTTCCAAAAACCCATCTACGTTTAAAACTGTACAACTTTATCCTCTGCTTCCCCCACCCAGGCGAACTGTGGTGTGTCACGCATTCCACTGGCTTCTTTGAAGTCATCACTAGACATGGAAAGCCATTAAACAAATGCCTCATCTCTTAAAGCTACAACTAGAACATTCTAACAGCCGAGGTACACTTCTTTCCTGAGTTAAAAATGGATGGCCCATCATACAGAGAGACAACCGGCACCCTCCTCTGTAGGTGGGTACTTCGAGCTCACAGTGGTATCTAATTATTTAATTTAATGTATTTCTCATGGCACATGTTTTGGGAATTACTAGCGCATGGAGAAGGTCATGTTGTGTGTCGTAGTGTAAAGTTTAACGTAGTGTCTGAAACTGAAACCTTTCTCCCTTTCTCTCTCTCAGAGCAGTATGTCTTCCAATGTTTTATTTGAAACTGTGGAATGCCATTTTGATGACAGGTTTATGTGCTTTTACTCTCCCCATTCCTTCTGCCACTCAATTGGCCTTTTAACTGTCTAAGAGGCGTAAAACCCGAACCTGAGGTGAAAAGTTATGATCAGAATTCAGATTTCCACAAGCCTCCATTTCCAAGATCTTCCTCTGTCTCCATCTGTTAGAAGTCAACATAATTCCACACAGAATGAGAGATTGGTACATGTGTGGGTTTTGATCCTCAGCTGGTGAGAATTTAAGTTCACGGGAGTCATGCCAGTTTACCTCATCCATGGAACTGACAGTGTCCTATAAAGCACACATGGAAAAAACCATCATAAAATTTTAGAGACCCAACTAGCATTATGAGAAGATGAACTAAAGCGAAACAAATCCATGACTGATCCGGTCATTAAAGAAGATTCCACGGCTTCCTTCCAACATGAGAGGATAAATATAGTGACCAGTTACAAAACGTCAACTTAAGGTAAGAGGGGCATTATACAGCCTTACCTGGTTCTTTGGTTATTTGTGGGGAAACTCCCCTAAGTGGCCAACTATTTTTAGGGGAACTCAGCCATTCTTGCCTCTCTGGAGCAGGCCCGTAGCCAGGATTGTGTCGCTTGTGGGGCATATGTTTTTTCTTGTGGGGCTAAACAAATTAAATAATGAACACCAAAGAGAGACATGGGGGGGGGGCTTGGAGCTTGGGGGAGAGCTGTGGTGAGTTGTGAGGGCTGTCAGAGCTAGGCATACACAATACTGGATGGACTGGGAATCACTGAGAGGCAGGCCCGCCATTTGCAGGCACCCAGCAGGGAGGTGTGGGGAGCATCTCTCCCCGCTCAGCCCTTCCCTCTGATCTCAAAGCCAGGACGGGGCGGCGCTTCTGCCAGTGCATCAGCAGGCAGCACAGAGTCATCCGCTGGGCTAAAGGCAGTGACGGCGGGGGGGGGGGGGGGGGAGAACGCACAGCCCAAGCTGTTCCTACCAGAAATATTTGGTTATTATGTGTGGAGTTGTTGCATCATCACAAAAGTCACGATGCTCAGCCAGAGCAAAAGGAGGTATGCTGATTATTTTAGGGGAAAGAGGTTATATTAAAAAGGAAATGTGCTGTTCTTGTATGCAGGCAAATGGAAAAGGTTATGTAACTCTTTAAAGTAGGCTTGAAAGCCAGAACCTAGGAATGGGAGCGCTTCAGTGCTCAATTTCTTTTTCTCATGATAGATAGATAGATAGATAGATA
>NW_015185068.1:0-2675 GCF_001447785.1 Gekko japonicus
TCTTCTGCAGAGGCAGATGTTGTAAAACTGTAAATTTTAAAAAAGCTCTCAGGACAAACATATTGTCAGCCAGGAGGGCCCCGCAGGGCTGCTTTCCAAAAACCAGGCACCCAAAGGGTGACTTTCTATGGCCGAACTTCTGGGATGGAGGCTCTTCCTGAGGGGAGCTGTCTCAGTCTTCAGGAGAACAGCCAGATTCGAGGCCAAACTCCTGGTTGGGCTCTGAGGCATGGCTGGACTCACATCTGGCTGCTCTGCAGCTCCTTCCACAAAGATGGGTTTCTGGAGCATCCACGTGACTCACCCCCAAGCTGTGGGCCTTCTGTGCTGCCCCCCATCCCATTGGGCTGCAGTGTTTTCCTAATTTGGGAAAGCACCTCTGCTTTCTGCCCAACCTTTTCCAGGAGATCAGGCAGGAGACCAGTGCCCTCATGCGGGTTTGCCATGCAGTCAGCACACGCCCCCTACATTCCACTGGACGGAGGCTCTTTCTGAGGGGAGCCGTCTGGGTCTTCAGTAGAACAGCTGGATGTGAGGCCAGATTCCTGGTTGGGCTCTAAGGTGCAGCTAGACTCACATCTGGCTGCTCTGCAGCTGCTTCCACAAAGATGGGTTTCTGGAGCATCCACATGACCTCACCCCCAAATTGTTGACCTTCTGTGCTGCCCCCCATCCCATTGGGCTGCACTGTTTTCCTAATGTGGGAAAGCACCTCTGCTTACTATGTGGGGAATAAAATGCACATGTTTGCAGGTTTTGCCCACTTTGGGGGCATTTTCCTTGCCTCATCCTCCCCACGGCTGCCATTCTCCCACCCCCATTACACTAAGGCATTTTAAAACCACGATTCAATAAAATATTGGTATAACTTAACAGTAGTAGTTGACTATCAGTATTAACAACATGATCAGGCTATGTCTATTATGGATTTTGAAAATGCTTGAAAATGGGCTGTAATGATTTCAGGTTTTCGTGTGTGTGTTTCTTTAAATGTTTAGTGTGACTGCAGTAATGTAAGGAGAGTGATAGAGGGAGACAAGTGTGATGTGATTGGTTGATGACTGAGTGTGTGGGAGGAGTGATGTATCTGAGAGGATTCTGTGTTCTTGAAGAGATGTGTGTGAGAGTCTGTATGACAGAGGAAGCGGTGGGAGTTTAGTTAGCCTGTGTGGCTATATATGAGAGAAAGACTTTAGCTTGTGCGGCTATTTGAGCAAAAGAGTTAGCCTGTGTGGCTATGCGCAAGTGAGTTCAGCCTGTGTGGCTATATATGAGAGAGTTTAGACTGAGTGCCTAAACCTGTCAAGAGTGGAGTTTTGGTATATGAGAGACTGTGTGAGACGCCAAGCCTTGTCAGTTATATTTTCTTTCTTCCAGAATTTTTATCCCACTTAATATACGTTTTCTTCCTCAGGATGTTTGAATCCCGCCGCAAGTGCCGACACTCTGTGGCAGGGGTCCTCAAACTACGGCCCGTGGGCCACATGCGGCCCGCAAAAAACATTTATCCGGCCCGCCGGCAGGGCCGGCTCGCCTAGGGCGCGCTGGCCCTCAGGGGCGCCAAACTGCAGATATGTGCAGTGTGCATAGGAATTTGTTCATAGGGTTTTTTTAAACTATAGTCCGGCCCTCCAACGGTCTGAGGGACAGTGAACTGGCCCCGTTTAAAAAGTTTGAGGACCCCTGCTCTGTGGCATCCTGCTTATTGGGAAGACTGTTTCTCCTTTAAACCACACTCTGTGTACATGAGCTTAGTAGATTTCTGCTGCCACCAGGAATTAAGCATTCCAAATATCTCTATTTTGGTAGAATTACCCAGTGTCTGGGTGCTTCAGTGGACTATGTGGCCCTGAGGAAGGACAGTTCTGATTGCTGGGATAAGTTTAAACAAATAATTATTTATTTATAAAAGAACAAAATAGGTTTCTGGGTATTTTTTGAACTGTTGTTGAAGAAAGAAAATATAACTGACAAGGCTTGGTGTCACACACGCAGTCTCTAATACACAAACACTCTGACCAGTTTAGACACTCAGTCTAAACTCTCTCATATATACAGGTGTTTGTTGGAGCCGGAGCCTGGCAGAGTGGTTCTCCGGTAGTGAGGAGGCGAGGGGGCGGGCACATGATCAAGCCCCGCCCCCTGCTTTCAGCAATTGCTGGGTAGGAGGAGGGAGGTCGGGAGGGACAGACGGTGGGTGCTCCGCAGGTAAAGACTTTGACTCCTGAAGCGAAGGGGCCAGCGCCAGCCGGACTTCACACAAGGCATCTGTGCGGTCCTAGCACTCGCCCGCCTCCAATCTCACCATCACGGGGCCCACGCCTCCGCGCAGGGTCACTACAAGGTGCTCCGCCTCCCCCTCGACATCTCCGCAGCCTGCGGCTCCATGTGGGGCCGCTACAAGGCGCTTCCACCTCGTCATCTCTGCAGCCCGCAGCTCCGCGCAGGGCCAGCAGGGTTCACACAGGGCATCTGTGCGGTCCTAGCATTCGCCCGCCTCCAACCTCACAATCGCCGGGACCTGCGCCTCCGTGCAGGGTTGCTACAAGGTGCTCCCCTCCCCCTCAACATCTCCACAGCCCGCGGCTCTGCTTGGGGCCGCTACAAGGCGCTTCCACCTCGCCATCTCCGCAGCCCACAGGTCCACGCAGGGCCGCTACAAGGCGCTCCCGCCT
>NW_015185069.1:0-2450 GCF_001447785.1 Gekko japonicus
GGTCTCTAAAAGGTTCGCCATCACTGCCAAGATGATCCACTCTATGCGAAGACCTCACTGGAAAGAGAAATCATTACAGGACCCAAATTGGAGGGCTGGACTATTCAGAAGGAAGGGGGGACACCCAACATTTGAAGGGAAACTATCGAGTTTGGAGGCCTGATAACAACACTCCCACTCTCTTTACCACTAAGGTCCCACTCTGTAACGTATGTTAATGTTCTTCCTTTCCCCCCCTTGCAGGTGCTTCACTTCTCCCTTTATCACTAAGGGGTGCCTTACAGGGCTGCGCTACACCAAACCTATGTGCCTCTCCAGCACTGCCACCAGAATTATCCAAGAACGGAATCGAGGTCAATATCACTCGCCTGCAATGTAGCAGTGGCACCAGCGTTGCCACCACACTGACCGACAGTACACCGGACAGCACCACACTGCCTTTGCCAAGCTGATAGGAAATAGCAAAGCTTTCCCCCTGCAGATTTCACCATTTATTGGAACTGGGAAGGAACTCGGAGACTATGTGATTAGAACATTGGAGGGTCAGGATTCCTGACTCTCTTCATAGCCAGGGTAGAGGTGAATGGGTTGCCAAAGGGCAAAGAAAACCGGTGCAGAAATTTGGCATTTGAGGCTTCTAGCTAAATAAAATCCGGGAAATGAGTAAATATTCACTGAATTATGATCAAAATAAACTGAGTTTTGCAAGCTATATACATGTGTTTTTTTCCCTGGGTGTTTACAAAATGAACAGTTTGTTGAAGTGTTTCTTGATGAAAGCAATCACATTTATACAATATTTGACTAAGGGGGTCAATACTAATATGAAGAGAGGAATGCTGAAGGAAGCCGTGAAGTACTTTGGGGTGTAGCCACTGGCCTCAGGAATCCTGAAGTAGAAAACAAAGCTTTCAGACAGAATTACCTACTCAGATATCATTTCATCTCAGATAGGCACAGCCAGGGGTCATTTCCTGCGGAAGCGCATAGGAGCAGAGCTCCGGCAGTAAGGAGCCCAGGGGGCACGCACATGCAACAAGCCCTGCCCCCTGCTCCCAGCAGCCCTCAGTCAGGCCACGAGGAGCAAGAAGCAGCCAGGTAAGCTGCAGAGCCCCCCCCCCAGCCCACCTTCAGGTACAAGCTCTCCCTCCTCTGTGAGGGCAGATCTGCACATTCCCCCCCACAATAGCTAGCAATCCAAAACAGTCCAGTGGTGCTTGAGCGGTGGGTGTTGCCTTCTGACACACTTCCGGTGATGTCAGGGGGGTTGGCATATGCAAATAAGTTATGCTAATGAGTTATGCTAATGAGCTCCGGCACATCTTTTTCTACGAAATGACCCCTGGGCACCGCATAAATGATTGGAGGCACTCAGGCCTTGTGGGCTAGCTGGCAGAATCCTAGAGATGCTATGAAATGGGGGGGGGGTTTTTTCCAGGTACGCAGGGCTGCAGTGCACACGTGGGGTAACCTCATGACCTGAGACAGGCTGTTTCAAGTTTCCCTCTGTGGGGGCGCGGGGAGGGGGAAGGTTTGCAGAAAGAGAGCAGGCTTTAGAAGTTCTCTCTATTTGAAAGGGTGTTGCTATGCCCATTTCCCAGCACTTCTAAAACACATGGTTAGGTAGTTTCACAGTCTAGCAAATGTGCACAACAGCCAAAGTTGTGTGCCAGTCCCTTTCTGTTACTAGATACACGTTCGAACCAATAGTCATTCCTTTTTCAGGGGGGAGGTGGGGGTATAGGGAAAATGACTTGGGGAAGCATGGTGGTTTCAGTTCTCCTTTTTTCAAGCAGGGGAGGAAAACTCCCCCTTTTTCTTGCCAGTCTGAGCCTCCAGCATGGGATAGCCAGCAAATTTGAATCCTCCAGGGGCTTGACCTTACACCAAACACCCTTTTTTTTAAAAAATAAAACAAACTGCACACATGCTTCCCTTGGAAATTCTCTCTGCTTTATTGTCTCCCAGTTTGAAGTTTGCACCAAGCACAGTCATTCTCTCTTTTTAGCCTTCCCCACCCTGAGGTAAATGCACACATGCACACCAAAAAAAATGGCGTGCATTTCCTGTATAAACACACAGCCCCAGCCATTCAAGCCTCCTACCACCCCGCTGTACAAATCAGCAGCAGCCATTTTCCCCAGCCTCCTCCTCTCCAGCAACCCTAGCTCACCCCTCCTCCATTCCAGCCAATAGCAAGGCAGGGGGAGGGGCTTCCCCCTCCCTCGCCAATGCAGGGTGGGGGAGGGGGCTGTCACAAGGATTTGACTGATAGATGGTACATCTGTAGTCCTCCTGTTATCCCAAATGTCAATTACATTGTGAGAAAATGCACATCCTCAATTTTTACCATTTTCAGTGCTGCCTCCCTCACCACCAGGATGCCACTGCTGCCTCCTCCTCCACGGTGGACCCTTGGCAGAGGGAAAGAAGCCAGCTGCCCCCTTTCT
>NW_015185070.1:0-2402 GCF_001447785.1 Gekko japonicus
CCTTCTCTTATGGAGTAAGGATAGGAATTGGTCCTTAAGCACCATCTTGAAATAGCTACTGGGTTTGTTATAGTTTTTAATTGTTTCTGATTGTAATTTACTGGAATGTTGTTCACTGCCCCGGGTGTATAAATGGAATAAATAAATAATAAATTATAGTCAAGATGCATACGTTGCTGAGCAATAAATATAGCTAAGATTGGAGTAAGGCAATTGGTAAGACCTGTGAATAGCAGCAGATTGGTATGCAGCATAATAAAAGTTTACAAACAGATGCGAGAACTGAATGACTTTAGCATAGTTAAATAAGAAACTGATGTCTCTGTTATGATATCTCTGTTAAGCAGAATCCTAGATATCGAACTGCAAAAATTAGCCAGCTCTGCAAAAAAAAAAAAATCCTGTTCCCCTCTGAATTTTGAAATTCCCTGCCGACTGGCATGCTATTTATCTGCCCACTGTGCTCCCCAATTGTGCAGAGCATTTACGCTTGCTAGGTTCAATGCTATTCCATCTGCAGTCACTTATGGCAGATATGGGGTCATTTCGTAGGAAAAGAGGTGCAAGAGCTCATTAGCATAACTTATTTGAATATGCCGCACCCCCTGACATCACCAGAAATGTCAGGAGGCGACACCCACCACTCAGGCTCCACCCCAAAAATCTCCAGGTATTTCCCAACTCACATTCAAACCTGGGTCTCCCAAATCCTTGTCTGGAAGACTAACCACTACACAACACTTCATGGGGCAGCAGCTGCTGAGCATGAGTTATGCAAGTGGCATGGTATCAAGTTGTCCATTGGCTGCTGTCAGGCCTGACATGCCCTCTTCCCCCTACATTTTACTGACAGAAACAAATGCTTGAAGGCTGGAAATACTGCTGTGGTTAACGAACAATAGCCACTGAGAGAATGCCTTTCATATAGCTACAGGTGCGGCTTCTATTATGGGTGAGGGTTGACTGAACTGGAAATGTTGGTGACTGAACCTGGGGCCTTCTGCATGCCAGATGCTCTGCCATGGAGCCATGGCCCTTCGGCTGAAACAACTCATACAAATACCTGACAACACTGACCTGCCAGTGGCCAGTGTTATGTCAATGCTTTTTTAAAAAACACACCAAGAAAATGTACTTCTTTTCCCATACATCAGAGTGCACTCACAAGTGACTGCGATATCACTTGTACTGTAAAAATATTCAGACACGATGAGCTTATTAAGCATTAAACCCACTCTAAAAGAACATTCGTCATCTAGTTTTCTTTTTATTTGACACGGGTAAGCCATGGCTGCAGATTATGGACCAAAACTGTGAACTGAGTTACACACACGACATTTTCAAAAAGGTGTTCAAAAGTTGGAACTATTAGAAGGGGACTTGCCTGGGGCACCACTGGATCTAGGGCTGGTCCTGCATACATGCAGCTGGGATGAATCTGAACTAGTGTCACAGAGTGCTCAGGCAGTTCAATGGTTTAGGGTACTTAAACCCTGTCTTGAGTCACTAAAGTGTTTGCAGATTTTGTTTGGTAAATGTGGCTACCTGCTCTGCATATCAGATGAGAGAAGTGAGTTGTACTCCCTGCATACTGCCAAGGGTCCTTGCCCAGGCCAAACTCACTCAGCTCATAGCATCACACGCCTGTGACTATTAAGCACAGGGACCTTGCAGGTTCCACCAGGATATCACCATCTGCCGATCTTTCTTTATCTATACATAGCTGGATCTTGTGCTGTCATTCCAGTGATTCACAATGTGGGGTGGAGCTGTGGGTCAGTGGTTGAGCATCTGCTTTGCATGCAGGAAGTCACAATGTGAATCCCCGACATCTCCAGTTGAAAGAACGGAGTAGTAGGTGATGTGGACCAAGGCAGCTTCATGTGTTGAACTGTTCCCCCTCACCCCTTATGGACAGGACAATAGCATTACAAGTGACTGCTAATGTGCGACAATAGTGCACCATCCCGTGGTGTCTGGATCCAGTTCTGGCATTGGAAACAAAACACAACCAGGGGATTGTTAGCTTCCTAAAGGCCCAAATTTCATCCCAGGACTTTCAAAGGCTTCTGCAACCAGCCTGCTTAATACCGTACTGGGAGTTCTGCAAATGAATGCCCAAGCAAGTTTTTTCTTTGTTTCGTTTAAAACACAAATGCGCAGGGCCCAATTTTGCATTGTGATTGTGCTGCGGGAGGAGAGAGAATTTAAGCTCCCACCCAGTCATTTCCTCAACCTGAAAAATAGTTCAATGGAAATGCTATTTGTCACATTGGGGTAAATATTCAGTTCCCTGTATCTGATGAAGGGAGCTTTGAGTCTTGAAAACTTATTACACCGCCCCCCCTCCCCCCAAAAAAATCTCTTCTCTCATCTGGCACAGTGGGTATATCCCACTGTCT
>NW_015185071.1:0-2345 GCF_001447785.1 Gekko japonicus
TTGCTCCACAGCCTGAGAGCATCCCTCACCACCAGGCACAGGGTGTGTGCAAGGCAAATGATGCCCTTGAGGTGCACAGCCTTCAACACAGCCAGCATGTTGGTGCCAGTGTCCATGACCATGTAGCCATAGACATAGTCACCCATACCCACCCACTCCCTCAGGCTATCATGAATCATGGTGGTGATGTTCTTTTGCCATGTGGTCTGCATCCATCCCCTGCTCATGGAGCAGAACCACTTTGTAGCCCGGTGGCAGCACTGTCCCCTCCTCTTGGGCCCTTGCCTTGCCCCAACACTCCAGAGGGCCTCCAGTTGCCACCAGTGGGTGGTGAGGGAGAGGTAGCCCTGCTGCTGGCTGCTCCAGAGGTCTGCTGTGAAGTGCACAGTCTGTCCTTGTGCTCTGGAGAGCTTGGCCTTGACCATCTCCACTGCACAGCAGTATATGGAGGGCAAGACTCACTGGCTCAGTGTCCTCCATGAGGGGATGGAATACCATGGAGCAATATAGCGTAGCAGCCGGTGAAAGGCCACATCCTCCACTATGGACAAAGCTTGGTCATCCACGGCAACCATCTCACCAATGAGGTGAGTGATTGCCTCCTGGGCCTTCCCCCTTAGACTTTGAGCTTGGCAGTGCCAGCATCCCCGTGGGATTGACCTCCTGGAGGGTGGCTTGCCTGGAGGTTACACTCCCATCTACAGCACCCTCAGTGTGAGTCTTTTTGCTTGGGGGAGGTTCCCACTGAGACAAAGTGAGCCTCTTCTCCCTCCTGATGGGTGCCACTCTTTACTCTGGAGGCAACAGACTTGGGTACACCCTTTGCAGGTGCCTGCAGAGGGTGGAGGATGATAAGTGGTCAAGGTTCAATCTCCTCCACATCTGAACATTGCACACCTGACACTCTACCACACAGGAGTCATTGGCGAGGACACAGAAGTATTCCCAAACAGTGGACAGGAAATGGCTCCCAAAATTAAGGCAGGTGGGAGGCTTAGCCACTGTGGTCTGGTGCAGGGCTGGGAAGACTGATGGAGGGGTGGACTCAAGGCAGACGCAGCCACAAGGAGTTGGGATGTGGAGGGGCTGGGTGCTTCCCCATCACCCCCTAATTCACCACTATCAGGTTCCCCCTCTGCAAGCAGTTTCCGCAACTCTTCTTGTTCTCCCTCCTGATGGGTGCCACTCTTTACTCTGGAGGCAACAGACTTGGGTACACCCTTTGCAGGTGCCTGCAGAGGGTGGAGGATGATAAGTGGTCAAGGTTCAATCTCCTCCACATCTGAACATTGCACACCTGACACTCTACCACACAGGAGTCATTGGCGAGGACACAGAAGTATTCCCAAACAGTGGACAGGAAATGGCTCCCAAAATTAAGGCAGGTGGGAGGCTTAGCCACTGTGGTCTGGTGCAGGGCTGGGAAGACTGATGGAGGGGAGGACTCAAGGCAGACACAGCCACAAGGAGTTGGGATGTGGAGGGGCTGAATGTTTCCCCACCACCCCCTAATTCACCACTCTCAGATTCCTCCTCTGCAAACAGTTTTAGCAGCTGCTGTGGTTTGGGCCGTGCTAATAGATCTTCTGCCTCTGAGTCCATCCCCAAGAACCCATTGGGCAAAAGAGGCTCTGCCTCTGCGCCCCCTAGTGACACCCCAGTCTAGCTGGGCAAGAGTGGGCTGGCAGAATGGGCTTGTTCCACAGGGACTGGGGCCTGAGGGTTGGGGGTGGACTTCTTCCCCCACGATGAGCACCTTTGTCCCCCACTCTCAACCTCATGGCACAGAGGGGTGGTGGCAATTAGGTGGGAGGGTGGATCCTCGGCACCCACTTGGTGAGCCCCTCTGCTTGGCTTGAGCAGAGGGACAGGTGGTGGCTCAGAGCCCTGACCAGACACCCCCAATGCAATTGTTTAGAGTACTGAGGAATGACTTCCAGTTCCCTCTCTGCCTAACTGCCTGCTGCCAAGTAAAAACAGCTGCATGTGAGCTGGGAGTATATATCCATTCTGTTCCCATAGAACAGAATGGGAGCTCTCTCGTTGGCAGCCAACACTGCATGTCAAGCTTTGGAGGGCCACTATTGGGGTTTCCAGGGCTGCAGAAGTCCATCCCCCATGTTGCTTTAATGATTAATTGATCAGCGCCAGCGTGTCTGCCACATGAACCGCCTACATGAACTGCACGAACCTCTGTAAAAAAAATAATGGAGGTTTGTGGGAAGTTCGCGGGACACACAATCACATGAACCACGGCTCACAAACCATGATTTCCATTATGAAGTTAGGTTTGTCACAAGGTTTGTGCCGATACTTAATAGCTTCAGAAAGAAATTGTGTTGCGT
>NW_015185072.1:0-2301 GCF_001447785.1 Gekko japonicus
GACACCATGGTTTTATTTATGAATGTTTCCTTTTTTTCCGGACTTTCGCATTTGTAGTTGTGACCACTATGGTGTGATTTTGATTGTGTGACATTACAGTCACAGAGCGCACAAATCTTGCCATGTGTTCTTTAAGAGAGCCAATGTGGTGCAGACGATAGCATGTCAGACTAAGATCTGGGAGACCCAGGTTTGAATCCTGTTCTGCCATAGAAACTGGATGGGTGACCTTGGGTAATTCACTGTCTCTCAGCCTAACCCTCTCACTGGGGTATAGTGAGGATACAACAGCGGAGATGAGAATGACGTAGGCCACTTTAGGACCCCACTGGGGAGAAGCGTGGGTATAAATGAGGTAAATAAACAAACCCCTCCATATATTTCTCCATTACAATCACCTAGGATGGGTTTTGTTGTCTTCTTACGAAAGAATGTCTTCAGTGGATCATTTTTCTCTCGCACAGCTAAATCCAGACTGACAAAAGAAAGAGTTGTTAGGAGTGTACTTGGCACTGAGTTAACCATCACCCTTTCTTTTCTTTTTTTCACTGATCAGCAACTAAGGAGAAACGCCATGGGTTCAGGTCCCTCAACAGAAGGCATAGAAGAGCAATGGGAAAAGCTGGAGAAAGATTTGGAGAAGGAGAATAATGATTTCACTAAACTGACAGAACGGACTGTTCAGAAGCTGAATTTATTAATGAATGCCAAACTTGACATCGCCATCACAGGGCTGA
This sequence comes from Gekko japonicus, assembly GCF_001447785.1. Taxonomy (NCBI): domain Eukaryota; kingdom Metazoa; phylum Chordata; class Lepidosauria; order Squamata; family Gekkonidae; genus Gekko; species Gekko japonicus. Next base: position 738 of record NW_015185072.1, read on the forward strand.
CGGGTGCTGGTAAATCATCACTTGTCAATGCCCTTCGAGGAATGACAGACGATGAAGAAGGTGCAGCTGAGGTTGGGGTAATACAAACAACCCTGGAGAGAAAGCAATATCCACATCCCAAATTCCCAAATGTAACACTATGGGATCTTCCAGGAGTTGGGACATGTGAAGTTAAAGCACAGGAATACCTGCAGAAGGTACATTTTACGGAGTATGACTTTTTCATCATCGTTGCCTCTGTTCAATTCACAACAAATGATGTTATGCTGGCCAAAGAAATTCATAAAATGAATAAGAAATTTTACTATGTGCGCACTAAAGTGGATACCGATATAGAGTCTGAAAGAAGGCGACAAAACTTCAGTGAGGAAAAAACCCTTGAGAAGATAAGGAAATATTGCTGTGATAATTTGGCCGAGGCAGGGGAATTTCATCCAAGAGTTTTTCTTGTCTCTAGTCATTATTGGAGTAGGTATGATTTCCAGTCTCTACTAGAGTTCATGGGAAATGAACTGGATGAACTCAAGAGATATGCATTAAAAACAGCATTCTCAAATTCCTCAAAAGAAATACTGAAACAGAAGAAGGCTGCTATGAAGGCCTTAATAGGGAAAGTAGCCCGTCGATCTTCTACTATGGGGGCCAGGCCAGTCCCAGGTCTTTCTCTTGTTTGCAATATTCCCTTCTTGAAGGAAAAAATGAGAGATTTCAGCACGGTCTTTGGCTTGGATGAAGATTCCCTCCATCGACTTGCAAAAAAAGTTGGCAAACCTTTTCCTACGTTGAGTTCAGCAATCAAGAAGACCAGAATAGCAAGCAAAATTGACAATGAATTTGTACAGACTCTATTGAGTAGGATGTTCAGATATGAAAGAAGAAGACGATGGAAAACATTTCTTTTTCATTATTATTCTAGGTTGTTTTCTCGGTTTGGTAGAGCTAAGTCTTCTGCAGCTATCTCCCACATGCTGCAGAGATTTCTGGATGATGCTGAGGAAGATGCTGAGAACGTTTTGGCAAAAGCAGTTGGGAATTAAGAGCCCAACAGTGGAAAAATTCCCTTCTGGAGAATGCAAGCACACAACCTATGAATTGCACGGACAAGACAAACCACCAGGCCTAGCATTCATACTTCCTTGTTGTTTCTTGTTGGAAGCACATTCTGCCCCAAGAGAAAAAAAAATCTGACAAACGCTGAAGATGATGATGTTGAAGATCCAAACTACCCATCCCAACAGAGAAACTGAAGCACCAATCTACAGATCATGAAAGGGATCTAGAAGCTGAGAAAGAACTTCTGAGTGGGAGTCCCTCGCCTACACACTTTCCCCTACATTTTGGAGTAGACTGTATGATTGAGTACCACAGGGGCAAATAAGGAAAATGTTAGATTTTCATCACAGAAGCTCTTTCTTTGTGCTCAATTCAATGTACTCAGTGCCCAGAAGCCCCACAGGAATTGTGGACATCCCGTGCTGATGTCCCCAATTTCCTGTTCCAGATCAAATACTTTCTGGTGGCACTGTTCAGAACATTGAGTGTTGCTGCAAACTGGGGTGCCACT
>NW_015185073.1:0-2623 GCF_001447785.1 Gekko japonicus
ACACTTTCATGGTTACCTTTGTGGCAAAACAAAAAAAATGAATATTTCTCAGCTACTTTTGCATCTATGAGAAATTGTCCTGCAGAGCGATTCATAGTTGTAAAGCCCCTTCTCCTTTGCTTCTGATGAGGTACACTTGTAGCAGTATACTAGCAGAGCATCCCTGGGTTGAGATTTCTTGGAAAGGATTCAGTTCTCGCCAATCTTGTTAATTCAGTTAATTCAGAACTGACAGATCTCATTGCCGAGTTGCTCAGAGAATCACAGCCCGATATGTCGGATGCGACTTAACGGCACTTCACACACACGCAAGTCTGCCATAATGGCAGCTATTAAGAAATAGTCCTTATTAGAAGGGGAGAATTCCGTGTAAATTTGGACGGAGCTTCTAATGTCAAGCAACTGTGCTTCGGGGACTTTAAAAGCGATAGAGAAAAACCATTGCAACTCACAGTGGAGTGGTGATTCTCTTCTTCCTCCTTTTGTGTATTCACTTTTTTTTTTTTTTTACATGAAAGCTTTACTGGAAGAAGCATTTGAGTGCTTTGAAAAATGCATACTGCATTTCCAAAGCAAAAAAATCAAACAAACAAACCACAATTCAATTTAAGTAACCAATTGTAATGAGGGTTGCCAGACACCCCGGTGGAAGTGGGGTCCCCCAGTCTCAGGCCCCACTGCCCAGCCACCAATCAGCTGTTCAGTGGGGGAAACTTACCCAGCAAGAGGGAGGCTCTGCTGAGGTGCAGCGACAAGCCTATGTCCTTGCCCACGTGACTCAGAAGCAGGCCTATAGCTAACGTGGGGCCCATGGGGCCTGCCCCACGCTGTTTTTGTGGGGCCCTCCCTTGAACCTCAGCTCCCCCTCCCTCCCTCCAGCCCCTTCGCCCCCTGATAGATCGCCTCATGAATACGAGCTGGCATCTCCCTGTTTGAGTTCATCTGCGATGAGCTGAGTCTCTTTAGGACCCAGCAGCAACTGGTGGTTGACGGTAAGTCACACACACATTGGTCGGATTGCAGCAGTTTGCTCCTCCTGTTGGATTTTCTGTGCCAGGCTTCGGAAAAGATTGTTGGCTCAGGGAAGGAGTGAGGGAGGAAGCTTGATCCCCGCTCTCCTTCCCCCCCCCCGACACGGCAGCTTTGCTAGAGCTCTGAGGAGCCTTACTGTCTATTAACATTGGGATTCTGGCTCGCCTCAGAGAAAGGCTCTAGAGGGGGCTGTGTGGGTGCACGCGAAGCAGACCCCCCTTGCCCGGGAGCTTTTGATCTAATTAGCTGGTGCCCCCTCCCCCAAAAACCCCTAGCTACGGGGCTGCTCAGAAGTAACATCTTCACTTCTGAGATGTTGAAGGGGGCACTTTGGATTTGGGAAAAACCAAATTTACCGTGGTGTTTTTGCCCAAATACCAGAGCATCGCCCTGATGTCCTGGATGTGAGGACGTCACTTCCAGGTCACATGGGCAGTGACATAGGCACATCATTGCATGTCAGAAGAGCCTCCCTCCTGCTCCCTGAACCCCCCCCCCAGTCCCCCACTAGTTTGGCAGCCTTAATTGTAAGTCAGGGCTCTTTTCATAGCAGGAACTCTTTTGCATCTTAGGCGGCACACCCCAAATGTAGCCAATCCTCCAAGAGTTTACAGTAGCCCTTGTAAGTTTGCAGTAGCCCCTGTGAGAAGAGCTCTGTAAGCTCTTGGAGGATTGGCTACATTCGGGGTGTGTCACCTAATATGCAAAGGAGTTCCTGCTACAAAAAGAGCCCTGATTGTAATCAGTGACACCACCCTTTTGTGGGAACAACAGGAGGGGGGGAAATGGAAACGTGTGTGTTGATTGTTTTCATGAAAAGGCCCATTGTAGAGTGGTGTAATAGCTATTGACATTGTTTCTTAATTCCCCAATTTAAAAAAAGAATAGATGGCTTTTTAACACTCTTAATCTTCCTATTCACCAAACGAACATTGTTTTAATTGCAGAGCTGATTTGCGATTTCAAATTAATTGTGATTTGCTCCCTGGGTTCCCTTGTTAAGAATGCCTTTCTGCTCCTGAAAAAAAATCCTTCCTTTGATTTTCCATTTCTCTCGTGTAATCTAATTTAATCCAGTCCTAAACAGAATACCCCCCCCCTTGCAAACCTTTCAACTTCAGTAGATTCGGAAGGGTATAACTATGCTTAGGGTTGCAGTGCAGATCTAATGAGAGCCAGTTTGGTGTAGTGGTTAAGTGCGTGGACTCTAACCTGGGAGAACCGGGTTTGATTCCCCACTCCTCCACTTGTATCTGCTGATGTGACCTTGGGTCAGTCACAAGCTCTGGCACAGCTGTTCCTGAAAGAGCAGTTGTGTCAGAGTTCTCCCAGACCCACCCACCTCACAGGGTGTCTGTTGTGGGGAGGGGAGGGAAAGCAGTTTGTAAGCCGCTCTGAGACTCCAAGTGAAGGGCGGGGTATAAATCCAATCTCCTCCTCCTCCTCCTCCTCCTCCTCCTCCTCCTTCTTTGCCACTCTTGCCACTTTTGTATGGCAAGATCTATCTAACAGTACTACCCTAAAAACTCTTTCCTGGGTGTACATTCCACTGAATATACCTTTTTAGGATTGCTCTCTAATTATATCAGAA
>NW_015185074.1:0-2430 GCF_001447785.1 Gekko japonicus
CGCGATTCCCCCCGAATCGACCTCTGAAATAAAATAACCTCCAGAGTAGGCCCAAGTAAACCATCTGCAAAGCTCCACAATATTGTGAGACTGTGTAAAAAAATTTGTCTTACCTGTTGTAGCCCACTACCAATATTTTACTAGAATATAGCATCCTTGGAATGCATTAGGTTAAAGTCGCTCTTTATGTTGCAGCTTTTCTTTTCCATGAGTGCTTCTGAAATAAGTATATGTTTGCACAAATCTGGTTTATGTACTTAGGTTTATATTCCGTCCTCCCTGCAAACAGGCTCTGAGAGGGATGACAACAGGAGTTAAAACATTCTACAATGAGGCTTAAAACATTTCATAAAATCTTCCACAATAAATAGTTAAAAACAGATTTAAACAAAGCTATAAACAAGACAGATGGCACAGCAGTTTGATATGGTAGCCACAGGAACTGGAGCCGCTAGGCCATAGACCAGGGGTGGCCAAACTTGCTTGATATCAGAGCCACGTAGAATAAATGTCAGATGTTTGAGAGCCGCCCGCAAGATATGAACAAATATTACATATTTTTACTGGTAAATATGCAGATTTGCTTTTTATTAACATTAAAGGAGACTGCCAAAAATAATAACAAGAGCAGTAAAAGCCGATACTGACAATGATATTTATTTGTCCAATGAAATTTGTTTGCTAATGATATTTAGCTTCCCCAGCCGCCCTGCTGGGAGCCGCACAATGTGTGTGAAAGAGCTGCATGTGGCTCCTGGGCCAAAGTTTGGCCACCCCTGCCATAGACCAAACTATGGGTCTTCACCTGATGGGCCGTTAAAAGAGTATTATAACTGAAAAACTGGCTGGGTGACAGAAAATTATAAAATTATAGAAACATTTTAAAAAATTGTTTCCTCTGGGTTAACAATGGTTTGCAGGGTGCCACCCTGTGGCTAAAAGACCAGTGTTTGCAAAATCAGCAGAGTGCTAGGGATCAGTAAGGAGCAGGTCACCATCCAATGCCAAGCTTAGACAGCCTGATCATCTCTGGTTCCCTTTCTCTGCCCACCTTCTCTCTCTCCTCAAGGAAGCCAGTTCCCTCCTTCAAAAACCCTCCAGCTTTCTTCACCCTCTCTGTCACTCTTTTGCTGACCCCCTTACTTGCCCAGCAAAGCCCCTTCTCTGACCTTCTTGCCTTATCCTGTAATTGTCATGATGTTTTTTAGTGTTTCACAGGGATGCTTGGGGAAAAAACGGGACTGCTTGTAGGTCCAGAATGCTGGGATTTGGCTGTCACCAGTGTTCCCTCTAAGCTGAGTCAGTGTGAGCTAGCTCACAGTTTTTTAGCCTCTGGCTCACACATTTTTGTCTTAGCTCAGGAAGGATGGCTCCAGAGTGAACTGATTTATGCAGTAGCCAAATAACTTGCTCACAGCTTTAATGCCAGTAGCTCAGAAAGTAGAATATTTGCTCACAAAACTCCACAGCTTAGAGGGAGCATTGGCTGTCACTGGGTGTGTTCAGACGGGCTGTTTAATCCGCTTTCGGCATGCTTCAGTAACGGATTTTATATCCACGTTCACACACCCAACATCCGTGCACCGTCCCCAGCCGTCGCTTTCCGGCTCAAACTCCCTTTAAAATGGAATATTTTGTTACCAGGTCCCCAAGGGGTGTTTTCCTGATTCTCCGGTTCTAGCTGCACTTTTCTGACATCTGATTGTTCCTATGGTGTTGAGCCACTTCCGCTCGGAAGCCCGAGGCTTCCGCTCTTCACCCACCATTTTATTTTAATGTCGGTGGTATGCGCACAGGTGGAGCTCCGCTCCCGCATTATTAAAAACAATGTTTAAACGGTGCCTAGTTTTGTTGGTTAGATGAGTTCGGGATCTCACGGAGCCCAGTTTCGGGGTAAAAGTTTAAAGGGAAGTGTTACAGCAGTTGGGTTGAAGTGGAAATCTACAGATGGCTGCCTGTGTGCATGCCCAAACTGAGAGGGTGGGAAAAACCACCGATGCACGATCCCGCATGTGGATGGCAGGGAGCGATGTGGCTGCGCAGCTATCCGGAGCAAGGAGGTGAGTGTGATCGCGACTCTCCAAGTTAAACAAAAAAAAAAGCATTGGGACTGGAGCAATTTAAACCGCTCCCAGCACGCCGTCTGACTGCACCCACTGTCTGTTAGTAGGAACTAATGTCCATGTTTTCCAGATTCTACAGCAGGGAGCAGGGCAGAGGTTGTAGTGGTAAATTATGGCTGTTTGAAAAGTTAATGTTTAGGGCATGTGTAGAAATAATAATGCAGGAGGAAAGTGAGAAAGGCCAAAAAGAACAGAAGTAGCAATCTTTCCTGTGGTTTCAACAGCAATGAGCAGGTAAAAGTTTTTACCACTTGGGGACAAAGTATATGTGGGTCAGGCACACAGGTCATTTCGGGGGGGATCGCGG
>NW_015185075.1:0-2353 GCF_001447785.1 Gekko japonicus
CCTTATAAAACTCAGAGACTCAAGGCTGCGTCTGCTGCAACTGCCGCCATCTTGGGAATTCAATTATGCTAATGAGTTATGCTAATGAGCTCCTGCACTTCTTTTTCTATGAAATGACCCCTGATACCAACCATATCAACTGGAAAATCCCCTAGAACCATCAGAAAGCCATTTGGATTCGTCTTACTCCGGGGGCAGGTCATTTTAACAGATTCCTCCCTCCCATACCTGCAGAGTCCTGGCATCCCTGTAAGTATAAGCCAAAGCAAACAGTGATCTGTTCATGACAATTCCTCCACCCTCAGATCACATTCTTCTTGCCCAGAACAGAACACCAAATCAAGAGTGTGACTTGCATAATGTGTAGGAGCAGTTATTATCTGAGACCAGCTGATGGCTGTCATGGAGGCCTGAGCTGCTCCTGATGAGGCAGCCTCAGCATGAATGTTGAGGTCCCCCAGAACAACCAGCCTAGAACTCCTCAGTACCACCCCTCAGACCACAACTGTCAGCTCAGGCAGGAAGGATGTCGATCAGTGGGGTGGCCAATACACTAACAGGACCTGAATCCTGTCTCTCATTCCCAACATTAGGTATGCAGCCTCAAAACCAGTAGTGCCCTGGATGGGGCAACATGCTAGGGGGATAGAGTCCAGCAATACCACCTTTCTGCCCATCAGACCTATGCTGATGTATCACCAAGTACCCAGGGGAACACAGTGGGGAGGTTAACCCCTCAACCATCCCCATACCAAGTCTCAGTGATATATGACAGGTCAGCCTTCTCATCCAAGATTAAATTCTAGATGGTTACTGTTTTCCCCGTGACTGACCTGGCATTTAGCAGCAGGATTTTATAGCCTGGATTGTTCAAATAGTTACCAACATTATTTGGCTGGAAGGAGAGCTAGGCCATTTCCGCACTGTCTATTTTGTCACTCGTTTGTCCCCATTGCTTCGGGTCTCTCCCCTCCCCCTTTTCCACATGTGTTTTGCTCCCTCTGGGACTACTAGAGAGCAAAACATATTGGGGGGGGGATGAAGCAATAGGGACAAAAATGACAGAGCAGAAGTGGCCCTGGAAAGGAGAGCCTTTCCCCTAACCCCGCCTGCTCTTCTCCCACCACCATAACTCCCCCTACCCTACACATTAAGAACAGTGGAACCATCATTTGTATGGAAAACAAAACAAGCACAAATCCAGACCCACCTCTTATCTGAAAATATAAAATACACAAATCACTATGTCTCTATTTACATGTGCCTTGGCTTGTGGAAACTAGATCTAAAGGGACTTTTGCTTGATAGTTGTTCAACCATTATGATTCTTCTGTATCTAGCTTAGCATACTTTTGATCTAATTTTCTTTTCTTACTTAAAGGATTGTTATGTGAAAGTGTGCCAATAAAGATCTCACTTTGATATTTTTTGAAAGCAGGAGATCTTGGGTAGATTTTTGTTGTTCTTGGTGTTGTTACAGAAGATACTATATTGGTGGAGTTCCTGTCTGAGGAAACAGTCTGGGTGGTTTACTCAGGGACGTGACCCAAAGAGGAAGATCAGTTTAGCTTCTCCACAGACCACCAGCCTATTTAAAGGTCCACAGCTGGAAAAGGCTGATCTACTATTTTACTGATTGAGGAGTGGTAATGTATTCAGCCTTCTAAAGCACCCAAGAGTATTTATTCAAACAGTGTAAAATAAATCACTTCTCCTTCTGTCGGTTCAAGCAGGCCATGATGAATAAGTATAATTAAAGCAGTCAACAGATTTTGATTACTTGCCTGTCTTAAATGCTACTGCTAGTGCTGATCATTTTCCAGCCAGTTTACCAAAAGACATATTCGTGCAACTGCAGGGGCATTCTAGTCATTCTGAAAGCAAAACCCTAAATGCTATTTATCCCTCAAGTTCTGTTGGCAATGTCCCGTGCACATGGATGTCTGGTGCTTCTCTGGTGCTATTTTTGCACAAGGAGCCACGGGTAGCATCCCCAAACCTACTGTGAAACAGTAGTAGCACTGCTGTGCTCGGGTGCAGTTGAGGCATAGTAGATGGACTGTAGCTTTGCCTGCACCAGAACTGCAATCAGGCTCCGTGAGTGGAACAAAGAGAAAACTGTCCACTCTGCATATCGAATCCCTTATAGGCAATGTATGGCCATCAACTTCTATAACTTTGAATTTTTAGTTCAAGTGCCCTAAAACAACTTGCAGCTGCTTTAGAGTCACCTTTCTTGCCCCACATAAACCCTGCAACAGCTCCTTGCACATCTCAATCTTATCCCTAGACAACCTACAAGCCTCCACTAAGCTATCAGTCTCAATGCCAAATATGATAGGCAATGAGTTGG
>NW_015185076.1:0-2602 GCF_001447785.1 Gekko japonicus
GGGGACAGGATGGCTCCCTTGAAGTATTTCAAGGGCTGTCAGTTGGACAACGGCAGGTAGCAGTTCCTGTTGGCAGCAGAGGAGAGGACTCGCAAGAATGGGTTTAAATCAAGGGCAGGAAGGTATCGGCTGGATATTAGGGAAACCTTTTTGACAGTCAGAGTTGTGCCACAGTGGAATCAGCTGCCTCGGGAGGTGGTGAGCTCCCCCTCCCTGGCAGTCTTTCAAGCAGCTGCTGGACAAACACTCATCAGGGATGCTCTAGGCTGACCCTGCATTGAGCAGGGGGTTGGACTGGATGGCCTGTGTGGCTCCTTCCAACTCTGGGATTCTGTGATTCTATCTAAGTGGCAAAGAGGTCAACAGACCTTTCCCTGCATTCAATGACGTTCACTACACTCTTGTGTAATAACCCAATAACAGAAGGCAGAAACAAGTGCAGTAAACAGTCTCACTACTTACAAATTGCCAAAATGCTCAGGAACATGCAATAGACAGTCGCGAATACAAAGTAGCCACGTGAGAAAATTACAAAATGGAAACAGTGAAGAACTTGTGTAATAATACAGTAAAACAGAAAAATCCACGGAATAATGGAGAACTAAAGTTCAAAAGCAAGAAATTGCAAGTAGATAAATAGGTACCACTTCAGTGGGAAGGTAACAGCATTCCATGCGCCTTGGTGTTTAGTCATGCCGGCCACATGACCACGGAAATGTCTTCGGACAGCGCTGGCTCTTCGGCTTTGAAACAGAGATGAGCACTGCAACCCTAGAGTCGGACTCGACTGGCTTTCGAGCAAGGGAACCTTTACCTTTTTAAAAAATAATAATGTGGCCTGTGGTGGCTTAAGTGGTTAAGATGCTGAGCTGCAGACCGGAAGGTCGGTAGTTCAGCAGTTCGAGACCTGAGTGTGCCGCATGACGGAGGGAGCTCCCGTCTCTGGTCCCAGCTCCTGCCAACCTAGCAGTTCGAAAGCAAGAAATTGCAAGTAGATAACTAGGTACCACTTCGGTGGGAAGGTAACAGCGTTCCGTGTGCCTCTGCATCTAGTCATGCCGGCCATATGACCACAGAGAAGTCTTCGGACAGTGCTGGCTCTTTGGCTTGGAAACGGAGATGAGCACCGCATCCCTAGAGTCAGATTCGACTGGCTTTCGAGCAAGGGAAACCTTGACCTAAAACCTAACATAATAATGCAACATTGTGTCCGGATGTTTGATTACAATGTTTCAAAGCTTATTCTTCATCAGGGTGTTCCTTTTAAGTTGCTGTGGTTTCCATACTTTTACTCACATGCACTGGCAACAAGAACAGTTCAATACGAGAACGGACGTGAATCTCCAACTTGTAATCAGCTTCAGCAGCTTCAGGCTTCTAGCGGGACCGAGACCTTTCCCTGACATGAGAACTTTCTGTGTGCAGGGAACGCCTTGGTATGGAGAAACACTTAACCATACAGCCCGCAGCCAAAGTGGAAGAGCTCACCCACGGCGTTTCCACCATTATTGTTAATTATTATTTACTTTTTAATATCATGCCTGGCAAGGTAGGGTTGCCAGATCCAGGTTGAGAAACTCCTGGAGATTGGGGAGGGCAGGGCCCTCAGTGGGGTACGATCTCTGTAGTCTGGACATGAGCTGTAATTTCAGAGTATCCCCAGGTCCCACCTGGAGGCTGGCATCCCTGCCTGCCTCTTTCCCCACTGGGAACCCAAAACAGCTGACCTCCTTCTCCTGTCCTCCATTTTATCCTCACCACAACTTGGGTTGCCAGCTCAGGGTTGGGAAATGGCTGGAGATTTGGAGGTTGGAGCCTGGGGAGGGCGGGGTTTGTGGGAGGGGAGGGACTTGAACAGGGTCCAATGCCAGAGAGTCCACCCTTCAAAGCAGCCATTTTCTCCGGGGGAGCTGATCTTGGTAGTCTGGAAATCCGTTGTAATAGTGGGATATCTCCAGGAACCACCTGGAGTTTACAAGACCCATGAAAACAAGATAAAAATCAAGAATCCAAGACTGTGAAGTTATAACGATGACCAACTTCAGTATTCATACATTTCCTATTCAGCATAAATTCCATGCCTCTCCACAATAATATCAACAGTCCATTCCCAAATCACAATAAGATCAATATTATGGTTGATCGATTGAAAAGTTGAAAGTAAACCATTCTTTTTTTTCTTATCTTCTTGATAGGATTAGGAGATTTTGTGGAGAACAATACTAATTTTAGAAAGTCTATATGAATAATCCCCCCCCCCCAAAAAAGCCACGTAATGTGAAACTTGCATTGTTAAATCATAAAATTGGTGTTGTTAAATCTTTAAAAGATAGTATTAATAGAAGAGTGTACTCAAAGTTGTACACTCTTTAAATACCGTGGTATAGGAGTCAGTAGGTATAACTGAGTAAGAACTATTTGTTTGTATTTTCTCTTTTTTGGCTCAACTGTGATACGATACAAAATCTAAATTTAATTTCATGTATGTGTTGTTGAGTATGTCAGTGTGTATATGTTTGTCTTATTTTGTTTGAAAATCTAATAAATATATTGTAAAAAACCAAGTTATAACTATGACCAACTTCAGTATTCATACATTTCC
>NW_015185077.1:0-2407 GCF_001447785.1 Gekko japonicus
ATTGTGATCCTAACAAGGTGCTGTCTGAATATCTGTACAGAATTGTTATGTACTGAGCCTGAACTGTATTTACCAACGGACGTAGCTTGGGGATGCATAACAATAGCTGGCTAGGATGCTAGCATGGACCGGTAGGGAGACAAGGATCCTAGAGTAAACCAACTGAGAAACAATGTAATGTAAATAGCCTATCGTTGGGAGTGGGGTGTGTTTTGGGTGTAACCAGGGGTCATTTCGTAGAAAAAGAGGTGCAGGAGCTCATTAGCATAACTCATTAGCATATGCCACGCCCCCTGACATCACCGGAAGTGTGTCAGAAGGCAACACCCACCGCTGGGTAAATCTGTCTGGGAAGGGCATGTCATAGCCAAGGTGCCTTCACTGAGAAGGAATGATCAGGCCCCTGGGTAGGTTCCTGTGGAAACAGGAAATCGTTTGAGTTCAAAGATGATGTAGCCTCCAAGTTACTTGGGATTCAAAATCTAGTTTCTTAAGTCCTTTGGTTCCTGCTCAATTTTAATTTTTTTGGGGGGGCTCAGTTTTATTGAGGGGGTCCATCCCTTAAAGCCAGTTGCATGAATTGTGTTGGCATAGTAACATGACTTTGTACCTTTTCTGTGCAGGATAATAGATGTTGGTGGGCAGAAGTCTGAGCGCCGGAAGTGGATCCACTGTTTTGAAAACGTGATTGCCTTAATCTACCTGGCTTCCCTGAGCGAATATGACCAGTACCTGGAGGAGAACGCCCGTGAGGTGAGGAGGCAGCGTCAAGCCTGGGAATTTTGCGTGGCTTTGGGGCATCACATGAAACCCCTGGCTTATTTTGAGAATGTTGTCGAAAGGATGGACACAGTCAATAGACAAGCAGAAATCGAAAAGAACTGTGACAAAGTAACACAAATAATATCTTAAAGAGTCAAAATTATACAATAACGAAAAGGTGAACAATATATTAGTGAATGTAGACGGTGGTCTCCGGAATGTCCTGCCGTTTCGATGAATGATCTTCTTCTGAACAAAGATGTATAACATAAACTGTCTCTCAACAATTCATTTCTTCTGGTGACGTATCAAAAGTATCACTTTTGGGCCATTGAGGGACCTACTAGAAACTACAGTATCATGAATTAGTGGAATCAACAGTGATACTTTTGATACATCACCAGAAGAAATGAATTGTTGAGAGACAGTTTATGTTATACATCTTTGTCCCTTCCGCCTCCCCTTCCTGTGTAGAACCGGATGAGAGAGAGTCTTGACCTCTTCCGAACGATCCTGGAGCTTCCTTGGTTCCAGTCCACCTCCATCATCCTCTTCCTCAACAAAACGGACATCCTGGAGGAGAAGATCGTGAGCTCCGATCTGGCCAGTTATTTCCCCCGTTTCCCAGGTAATGCAAACCACCATGTGCACTGACTGTCAAGTCCCGGTCCCGACTCAGGGAGAAATGAAGGATCGCCTGACTCATTCCTTCCTGCCCCACTGGGGCCATTTGTCAAGTGCTCAAATCCTTAGGCTGCCCCACAGATCTGTTATTGACTCCATTGTGAAACTGACCCATATTAGCTATATGTGCATGTAATGATTCCTTGTTTTAGAGAGTGTGTCTTTAAATGTTTGTTAGGAGTGCAGTGATAGCAGAGTAGAATGACCGAGGGAGACAAGTGTGCTGTGATTGGTGGATGACAGAGTGTGGGAGGAATTGTTGGGAGTGAATGGGTGTGTGTCAAATAAGTCAGTTATGAAAGTCAGTTAGAGAAAGCAGTTGGAGTTTTGAGTTTGAGTCAGAGTCAGTGAGAGTTATTCAGTTAGTAAATCTGACAGTGAGTGATGACAGAGTGCTGTGTGGAAACTTAAAGCGTTCAGAATATATGCCTATTGAAAAAGAGATTCTTGTTAGAGAAGGATCTTGTGATCAAAAGACTGTGTATGATACCCTGCCAGTTTATTTTTCCAGTTTCTCTTCCCCATAATAGTTGCAGTTAACCAGCAACTCATTTTTGTTCCAAAATTCAATAAATCATATTTTGTTTGAGTTTAACCCAGAATTCAGTTTAATCCTTCCTCAGGGCCACAGAGACCCCTGAAAAGCCCAGACTTTACCAACAGCTAATGAGAGAAGATTTGGAATTTGTTTAAATTCCTGGTGGCAGCAGAAACGACCCTGTTTGTGAACACAAAGTATAATTTAAAGTGAAAACCAGTCCTCCCCAAATAAGAGGACGCCACAGTGCACTTTCGTACATGATAAATAACACCCACTTTCAATGCATTTTCTTGATCGTTTGCACGTGGATTTTGCTGTTTCGCACCGTAAAATCCAGTTGCAAAGTGGATTGAAAGTGTGCTATTCAGTGCGAGTAACATGATTTTTACCACAGAGCCAACAGCAACTCCATGGGAATTG
>NW_015185078.1:0-2088 GCF_001447785.1 Gekko japonicus
CATCCCTCCCACCTTCGGAATGGATATAAGGTCTCCGGGATCTCCATTCATACTTGCATCTGATGAAGGAAGCATTGACTCTCAGAAACTCATGACCCGGAAATCTTGTTGGTAATTCAGGTGCCACCCTATTCGAATCTTGCACTTTACAAGAGTCACAACAGTTTACTGGAATGAAGAAGAGTGCCATTCACAAAAATACACGGAATACATTTTATACCTTTCTGGGCTGGTCTTGTTAAGAGGCCACTGGCAAGTCAAGTTCTTCTTCACTACACGTAGGAAGGTGTCAGCGTAAGAGACTGCAACGTGGAGGGTGTTGCTCAAATAACCTTTATGGGCAAAGCACAGCTGTGAAAGGAGAGAAGGGACAGGGGGTGGGGGGTCAAAGTAATGACAAAGCCAGTCGTTAAATGCCCATCTGTCTACCTTGACTCTGTTCTGGCAGACAGTATAATGAGGACCAATTATTTTGCAACCTCAGTCCACGCAGCAAGATGCAATAAAATAAAATTCCTAAGTCAAGTTGCAGAATTTAAATCACTGCGGGGCACGGACAGGCCGCCCCCGTCCCTTTCTGCCTCTAGGGTCTCCCCCCTACCTTCCTCTGTAAAACTATCAGAGGAAAGGCACTGGATAGACATGAACTTTCCCCACCTCTATGGTTTCTTCCTCTGTACAAGACACTGGTCCATTCTGCATCTGGCATTCGCTCCACGTATTCTCAGCACTCGACTTGGGTTCCCCCTTGCTTCGGAATATTCGTTTTCATTGCATTGCCTCGGATCCGGGTTTCTGCACTGGCTACCCATTAAGTCCCGTGTCAGCTTACCATCTATTTTGTTTTCAACGCTCACTCCCGCATCGGTATGCAGATTTTCCTGGGTCAGTACTTGCCTCAGCGGTCATAACCCGCCTGAGCCAAGTAATTCATGGCGAGGTGATAAATACAGAGGGGGAAATTGAGGGGGGGGGACTGACGGAGATCAATGGAGCCATGTCAAGTTGCCTGCTTATTGTTCTCTTTGAATCGGAAGCGGAGGAAGGAAAAGGCGCGGCTCAAAACCACATCCAGATACCCTGGGGGCAACGCAGTCCTGACTGCAAAGTCACCCCCGGACAGCCATAAATCGATGCAGAAGGTACCATAAAACCCGATGGACAAAGGAAGTGGAAGCGGCATGCAGTGCAGAGGGAGATTAACGTCCCAACATGGAACTGCAGGGAAACAGATGGGGGCGGAATCAGCCCCTGTGACCTGGAAGGCCCCCGGCTCCCTCGATCTCATCAGATCTCAGAGGCTAAGCAGAGTCAACCCTGGTAAGTTCTTGAATGGAAGACCGCCAAGGAAGCCCAAGGGCTGCTACGCAGAGGAAGGCAATGGCAAACCACCTCTGTCTGTCTCTTGTTTTGAAAGACCTATGGGATCGACAACAAACAGTACAGCACACCGCAAAAATTAGCAAGGGACAACAAGAAACAACTGTGAGCTGAATCACCCGCAAAAGTATATCCAAAAGGAGACTTCGACAAAGTGAGATGCACATGCAATCAGAAGTGAATCAATACATATAATCCATCATGGGAAAATACAGACGTCCACAGAAAGGGAAAAAACCAAAGTCCAGAATAGATATCCAACACTTTTCCTAGGTAGCATGCAGTGTTTCAGACTTCTGGTCCTTCCTCAGGAACAAAGAACAACATTGGGTGTAGGTTTGAGGGTTCAATAACGACACAACACACAGATCTGTTGAAGCTCTCTGACCAAGTTCTCAGTTCTCTCTGTCTCTTTCGAACTGCCTGTCGGCAGCGTTTTATTAGAGCAGGCTCACACATTTCTCCCCCCTGCCCTGCACAGTGAAAACGTTACAAGTAGAAGACTCTAACTAGGATCACAGTATATTCTTAACAGAATGTTCTTCACCCATAGCTCATCTTATCTTGCCCGACTGTAGCCAAGTTCATACTCTCAGCAGACTCAGCAGACTTAGCAGACCATGTGCACTAATGTCCAATCTTCCTGTGGGAACACTGATATTCCGGGCATGCCTCTCTTAAAATCGCCATTCCCACAATTAGGAAGTC
>NW_015185079.1:0-2558 GCF_001447785.1 Gekko japonicus
CTTCTCTGCCCTGGCCAGAAACCCCGTTTCTTTTCATCCCTAATTTCTTTTTTTTTAATCTTAAAACGGAATATGGAGTTTAGGATGTGGGCAAAATCGAGAGGGTGCAGAAGAGAGCGACGAGGATGACCAGGGGTCTGGAGACTGAGGCCTACGAGGAAAGGCTTAAGGGCCTTGTGAATGTTTAGTTTGGAGAAGAGGAGGTTGAGGGGGGACCTGATTGCTCTCTTTAAATATTTGAAAGGCTGTCATTTGGAGGAGGGCAAGGAGCCATTCTAGTTGGTGGCAGAGGACAGGGCCCGAAGCAACTGGTTTAAATTGCACGCAGAAAGGTATCGGCTGGATATTAGGAACAACTTTTCCACGGTCAGAGTGGTTCAAAGGTGGAATCAGCTGCCCAGGGAGGCGGTGAGCTCCCCCTCACTAGCAGTGTCCAAGCAGTGGTTGGACAGACCCTTGTCAGGGATGCTCTAGGCTGATCATGCATTGAGCAGGGGGTTGGACTAGATGGCCTGGATGGCCCCTTCCAACTCTGTGATTCTGTGATTCTATGAAATGACCAGATTTATTAGGCTCGTATGGGGTTATGAGGGTGGAATGGGACCACCGCACCCCCTTGTAAGTGTGTTACAGCGAGCTCATGGGAGGAGGAAGGGAACGCAAGTGCAAGCAATCATTGCCTGACTGGCTCTTTCCACCTGAGGAGGCTCCCCCAGGTGGAACACAGCATGCCTCTACATCCTTCCACACAGTGCCATGCTCTTTCTGAGTGCCACTTGCGGGGGTCCCCGGTGCTTTCTCTTTGGAGCCTTAGCCATAGGAAGCCTTCTTTGCCCCAATTTCAAGGGAAATTGCTCTCCACCTTTGGCCAGAGCCTCCGTGTCAAAGCTGTACTCACAGCCAAAGTGGAAGGGGGCTAGGGTGGCCACTGGCCAGCCTCCCCCCTTGCCAGCAGCAGAGGATGAGGGATGTAAGACTGCCATCTCCCGGTTGGGAAGCTCGTGGAGATTTGGGGACGGAGCCTGGGGAGGCTTGGGGACCTCAGTGGGGTAGAATGCCACAGAGTCCACCCTCCAAAGCATCCATTTTCTCCAGAGAAACTGATCTCTGTAATCTGGAGATGGGCTGTAATTCTGGGGGATCCCCAGGCCCCACCTGGAGGCTTGTATCCCTAAAGGGGGCAGAGTTTAGCAGTGCCCTCAAATGGTGGTGCTAAGGTCTGTTTTCGTCCCTCTTTTCTGCTCCTTAATGAGCCCTTTTCTTTTCTCTAACAGCAGAGGGTTGGCTGGCCACTAGTCACATCAGATATGTCATTTGGGAGGGAAATATCAACTTTTATCAAGAAACATACGGTGATTGTAGGATTATGGAAACAAATGGGACATGGATATTAAATGTGCTATTACTGGGGGGGTGGAAGTGGATTTGGCAAAATGTACCCAGATGTTTTACAAATGTAACAGTGAAATAATAGTTTTATAAATTGTCATTTCCTTGATTCCTAACTCCTTTACAGTTGAAATGTATTTATAATGTATAGAAAGCAGGTTGTTGGCACTGCGAAAGACTTAAAGCAGATCTTCTCTGTGTATCCTGAAAATCTCGTATTGTCAGTTTTGGGAAACAGGTTTTGGGGTCATCAGAAAAATGCCACCAGATCTGAAAATATAAGCATATAAGCATTTCCTTGTCTTATAGGAAAGTGGTATGAAAACATATGGTCTTTGGCATTCCATCAGGAGGTCCAGCAGTGGGGCCAGGACACTAGAAGCCCTCCCACTGTTGACCCCCCCAAGCACCAAGAATACAGAGCATCCCTTGCCCCAGACCGAGAGTTCCTATCTATACCTTGTGGCTAATAGCCACCGATGGGCCTCTGCTCCATATGTTGATCCAATTCCCTTTTGAAGCCGTCCATGCTTGTAGCCGCCACCACCTCCTGTGGCCGTGAATTCCATGTGTGAATCACTCTTTGGGTGAAGAAGAACTAAATAAAAATGTACTCAATAAAGTTGGTGGGAAATCCTTAGCTGGAAAAGTACACGGGAACCGTAGCCTGGCTTTTACCATCTCAGAGACCTGCACCAGGACTGGGGACTCTCCCCTTCAAATCCCCACTCAGATGTGACTTCGATCATGGCCTACCTCACAGGGTTGTTGTTGGGATAAACCAGCGGAAGGGAGAAGCCTCCTTGGAAGAAGAGTGTAATTAAAAATGCAGCCTGCCACCGGTTTAGACTGGTGATGAATACAGCATGCTGGTACCCAGTGTTACCTCGAATTTTTTTCCTCCACTGAGCGTACTAGTTCAGATCCTGAGCACAATATGTGCTGTAATCTTCAGACGGGCCATGAGCAGTGCAAGACCCTGTGCGGCTTGAAATTGCTGCTGAGCGGGGCTTCCTGTGTTAATGAGCGGCCGCTCACGTGCACAGTTTCGAGGGAACACTGCAGAGTTGTGCCCGAGGTTCTAGTTTCGGCGCTGAGCTTTACCGCTGTAGACTTTTCAGTTTCTGATGTCTTGATTCATTTGAAGCCAGTGTGGTGTAGTGGTTGAG
>NW_015185080.1:0-2257 GCF_001447785.1 Gekko japonicus
CCAGTGCCCCGACCGGGAAGCCCCAGGGGGCAGGTCCTCCACCATCCCAAATACCTGATCAAGGCGGTGTTTGCTGGAGACCCATAGGATTTGTCTTACTTTGTAGTCAGAGTAATGATATTTGTGGAGAAGTGGGGCCACCTGTTCCTGGATGACAGCAGCTGTGTGGATGTGATTGTGGCTCAGTTGCGTGGAGCTGCTGCAGTGTGGTACGTAAGCCTCCACAACTCCTGGGGTCCAGAGTTGATTAATGTGAATGCTTTTATGTGGGCGTTGTGTGCCCAGTTTGAGGATCAGAATGCTGGCCTGAAGGCCAAGGCTTTCCTCCGTACCCTGAAACAAGGAAAGCGCTCGTTGTGGGAATATTCATCCGAATTTAAATTCCATGCTGACAAGATTCACAATTGGCAGGACCAAGTCCTGGCCAAATTGTACTGTGTGGGGCTGAACCCCGAGATCCGTGAAATAGTCTTATCACTCTTGGCATGAATGCAGGAGGCAGAGAGCGTGGAAGGCCGCCTGAACACCCTGCGGTTGGATATTGCGGCGGCTGGAGGAAAACATCCCCTGGTCCCGGCGTAGTAGGGGAAACTGGTGAGACAAACTGAAATGCTCCAAGACCAATGCTTAAAGCATGGGTTGTGCCTCCGGTGTGGGGAATGTGGCCACTTTGCCACCAACTGCAGTGGACCAGAGAAAAGGAAACCGGGGAAACCCAAGCCGCCCAAGACACGTGTGGAAACTCTCATGAAGAAACCGTCAGGCAAGCCAAAATTTGCTAAGGCTCTCCAAGTAGCCCTGCTGAAAGTCAAAGAAGACACCAGTGAGGAGGAGGACACCGAGCTTGCGGGAAATGGGCAGGGCCTGCTGTACCGGCACAAAGCAGCAGGACCCGATCCCAGAGGTGCCTAATGTGGTGAGCAGCTACCCCCCTTTTTCGTGACTGTGACTCTCTTGAATCCGAACATGGGGACCCATATCAGAGTGTGAGGCATCATTGACTCGGGGTGTGGGAGGGACCTTATTAATCCATCCCTGGTCTCTGGGCTAGAAGCCACGGTAGTGCGATTGCCGGAGCCGTTAATATTCACCCAAATGGATGGATCCTCCATGAAGGAGCCATGTGGATTCGACACTGTGCCGCTACAATTAGGGGTGGGGGATCACTCGGAAGAACGTTTGTTCATGATCACCCCGGCAGCGCAGTTCCCGCTAGCGCTGGGGAGCCCTACGCTACATGGGCATGATCCTTACATTCTTTGGGATGAGGGGAAAGTACTATACATCTCCCCGCGGTGTAAGACTCACACCTGGGACCCGCAGTGGGGCCCCAAATCTGAGCCTGAAACCCTTCAGGCTTGCCTAGCGCAAGAAGAATTGGTTCCCATTCCCCTGGAGTATCAAGACTTGGCTAGGGTGTTTGAAGAAGAAGTGGAAGAACTCCCACCCCATAGACATTCAGAATGTAGCATTGAGTTATTGCCAGGGCATAAATTACCCAAGGGCAGGATTTATGCGATGGGTCTGGCCGAGAAGGATGAACTCCATAAATTTATTGACAAGAATTTAGCCAAAGGGTTCATCAGACCGGCTTCTTCCTGTTTGCCGCTCTGGTGCTTTCCCCCAAAAAGAAGGACGGGGGGTTGCGGTTGTGCACTGACTATCGAGGTTTGAATGCGGTGTTATCTACCAATGCTTACCACATGCAACTCATTAAAGACTTGTTGGCCGAGGCATCTAAAGGGAAAATCGTTTCCAAATTAGACCTCCGCGATGCCTAATTCCGAGTGACATTAAAGAGGGGGATGAACACAAGACTGACTTTAACACCACCCTGGCCAATTTGAATATAGGGTGATGCCATTCATCTCCAGGGTGCTCCTGGAGTTTTCATGAACTTGATCAACGAGGTGTTACACAAGCATTTGTTCAAAGGGGCCCTGGTCTATTTAGCAGAAAGAGGCGTGTCGACTTGCTCGTTCCCACTCTCGAATTGGAGCCAGCCTCACATGGGGCACCAAATTCTGTTACACCAAATGCTTTATCTACAGCAGATGGCTAACTATATTTTAACGTGAGTCCTGGCCAGCTATACCAAGGTTGTGTCTACCGATGGAGACCCAGTAATGGAGACCACACGGGTGTTTTTCCAAAGCAAAATAATCTTTTTACTGAAGGGTTTCAAGTTCACACACACACAAAATGATCAGTCTCACAATACATACATTCAAGGTTCCTTTAGATATACAGAAAGAAA
>NW_015185081.1:0-2167 GCF_001447785.1 Gekko japonicus
GGGGCTTTAACGAAGGGGGCAAGGCCCTCAATAGCCCCGCCATAGCTATGAGCAAGGTACCATCCTAGATAGCCCAATGTTCTTGACTCAGTAGACAGCGCAGCTTCATGTGCTCACATAGGTAAGGTTTAGACACATGTCTCAGAATACCACCCTCAAAATAATTTCAGTTTCACTCAGTCTGTTCCTCTACTTGCTCTTGGTGTAGACAGAAGCCAAATCTGAATGGCTACCCGGTGTCGTAACATCGTAATACTTGCCATATCCAAGGATTCCGAGGTTCGTAGGGAAATGGCACCAAGGAACTGGTTTTTGCTTTTATAGAAGTGGATGACTGCACCATCTAAGTATTTTTCTTGTACATTTCCACCTCATAAAAAGCCCTACCTTGGATCCAAAACAGTAAAAGTTCGGGATATTTGGCACAGACGGCATGTTTCCAATACTTCAGAGGTTCATAAAATGTTCAAGCCTTTCGCATCTTGAACTTAATCAAAGCTTCTAGAATCCCATTTGTAACCAGACGGACTCTTCAGAACATTTACATTGACGGTGTGTTTTCCCATGTTCTGTAAGTAGCCCACTCTTTGTGGAGAGTGTAATTAAAACAGCCTGATGTTGTACAGTGAGTGGAACACTTCAGCGAAGGATTTCTTTCATAATGGGTAACCTTGTAGATTTTTATTTTTTTAATGTAAAGTACCCTTTAGGCAGTCCTATATAAACCTCTAGAATCAATCAATACTTGGCATTGTAAATAAATTTTTGTTCTGTGATTGGGGGGAAAAACACAGCTTTTCGGCTGAATTACCGGTGGCTTTGGAGAACGCCTTCGGAAGGCATACAGTCTTTTCCGTCACGGGCAAGCTGGCTGCGAGTAGACCCATACAACAGCCAACGTGTGTGGGGGCGGGTTCTCCTCCTAAGCCCAGGCTGAACGTGAGTGGTGACACTGATTGTGTGAATGAGTGCGAAAAATGGAAATATGTTCTTATTAAAAGGTGATTAGATAGATTCATGGAGGATAAGTCTGTCGATGGCTACTGATGGGTAGTAGGTTCAGGACAGATAAAGGGAAATACTACTTTACACACAGAGTGATTAAAATGTGGAATGCACTCCCAGAGGATGTAGTGATGGCCACAGGAATAAACAGCTTTAAAGGGGGGTTGAATAGATTCATGGAGGAGGAGTCGATCACTGGCTACTAGTCATGGTGACAGAGGGGAACTTCCACATTCAGAGGCACTAAACCTCTGAATCCCAGAACCAGGAGGCAACATCAGGGGAAGGCCTCGGCCTCTGTGCCCAGTTGCTGGCCCTCCAGATGAACAAGTTGGACACTGTGTGAGATGAGATGCTGGACTAGATGGAACATTGGTCTGATCTAGCAGGGCTGTTCTTATGTCCTTATGAAGGCCTCCGCCTCTATGCCCTGTTGTTGGCCCTCCAGAGGATCTGGTTGGCAACTGTGTGAGACAAAATGCTGGACTAAAATGCAGGGCTCTTCTTATGTTCTTAAAATGATTTATTTATTTATTAGATTTATATCCCGCCCTCTCCGAAGGCTCAGGGTGGCTCACAGGCATAAATGCCAGGTTAAAACAATAAAACCGTATAAAAGTATAATAATACAGTATAATACGATTAGTAAAATATCAGTGCTCCAGACGTCACTTAGATCATAAAGTCCAAGATGGGGTCCTGCAGATGTTACACCAGAACAACAGCAATATATGTCCCAGCAGTGCTGTCATCCACCAGGAACGTCTGCACCCCCGATGATACCCGCTCAAGCGGTGGTAAAAGTGCGGTGATGGAATAGTGGTGGCGGCAGCTGAGCAGATGTCTTCTGACACCAAATTGCTACACCTCCTTAAGAACCTCAGGGCAGGAGTCCATCTGACCCAACTTCCCATCCTCCTTGGCAATATTTGAGATGGTGCAATACAATCCGAGAAGGTTAATTTATTTATCTAAATCCCCGTAGCATGTTAGAAACCATCACGATTTCTGGGGGACGAGCTTTCGAGAGTGAAAGTTCACAAAAGCTTATACGCTGAAAGTCTTGTGGATCTCTGTGGTGCTACCGAACTTGAATCTTGCTATTCTACTGCAGGGCTGCCCAATCCATAGATGGTGTGACTGGTTTTTCTGGGGCCATGAG
>NW_015185082.1:0-2253 GCF_001447785.1 Gekko japonicus
GGCAATTCAGGAAGCATGCATCTGAAAACTCTCACAGTAGCGGGCAAATAAAGATCTAAACTGTCAGACTCTGTGTGACACCAGTGTGACTTAGCATGTGGCAGCGTGGCTAAAAGTCACTGCAGAATATCTACAGCTCTTTTCACACCGGTCATTTGTATACAAATAAACACAAATAAACACATAGGCAGTGACTGGGGTCACCCCTGCCGGTCCTGCTCCTGGGTTCCATATGTTTAATAGCCCAGCTAGCCCCACCACCCTTCATACCAAGCCACTTTTTTGCCTCTTATCCAGCAAGAGGAGATGGGTAGATTTCAGATTTCAACACCTCACTTTGTATTGTTTTTGAGCCACAATGCAGCAGTAATCAGTGCACCACCAACTTAAACAGTCTCCATTATATGCCCATGCTTAAAACGTTTTGTCGGCAAAGATTAAGATTTGCTACTGTTTGCACTGTGATTTGCTACTGCTGGACTGACGTGATCCCAAAGAATTCTGCAATGAGGACTGCATGCAGTAACTGGTATCTTTGCAAATTAAATAATTTTCATATGGCCTTATGTGTAGAATACCTAGGAGATCCTAAGATTGTCTGGCCACCGCAACGTCTAGCTCTTACAGTTATTCTTTGGAGGCCTATACTTGTTTTTAGGGGCTGAGAGAGCTCTGAAAGAACTGGGAGTGACCCAAGGTCACCCAGCTGGCTTCATGTGGAGGAGAGTGGAGAATCAAACCCAGTTCTCCAGATTAGAGTCTGCCACTCTTAACCACTAGACCAAACTGGGTATCTTTGCAATTCCATCTGAATGGAGATCATTCATGACCATCACTACTTCTAGCCTGCTCATGAGTGTTGTAGTCAATCCAATATCTATATTTTGCTTCTTTGAGCTATTACAAATTTCACCTGAGCCTGCCATTCCCTTCTACATACAAACTGCTAGAAAAACAACAAAACCAAGATAATATCAGCCTTTTTCTATCTTCAAATTGCTGTAAATAAGTACTTAAAGTTGCAATTGAAGTTATTACTCTTACAAATTTGCTGATGTCTGAAAAATTGTGTTGAAAGTCCCAATCGGCATGAAGGAGATCAGCTTAAAAGCATATGCACATCATACTAATGCTGACAGATGTACATTTTCCTAAGGCCTAGTATCCACACTTCAGCTTTAAGAAATGAAAGGGGATCTTATATAACAAAGTAACTCTTATTTCAGATGGTGTGTAATCCAAGTGAATGATATGTTGTTAATGAGCTACAGTCACAGCATTTACTCAGATCGGAGAATGCCCAATCCAGATTGATGATCAAATTACAATTCTGGACAGGTGTTATTCCACAGTTGTCTTTTTACCAGCTTAGTTCCATTTATTTACTTAAAACCAATGGCCACCACCAAAAACATGCAGCTCTTTTTAAAAATCCATCATCTAAAGTTTTCACAGAATCCTAAAATAAGTAGTCTCCAGACACATCATCAGACTATACAAGATTAGCTCTAATTTTGTTTGCAGCAACTTTGTAATATATGTATCCTGGTATGAGAACAGAATCCACTGAAATCTCTTATATAAAAGGCTGGTCAATTACTTGCCAGTTTGCATGAAGCCATTCATTTGCTGCTCACATTTATCCCAATGAATACACAAGTCTCCATTTATGTAATTACAATGTTCTCTCACATGATTAGACTTTTTAATGACCCAGCCCATCTGCCGTTGCTGCCACCAACACCATTAGTTAAAAGTCACATAGTTAAAGGAAAAGTCTGTACTTTTTGAAACTTACTACTAAGGTATCTCTGTGTACCTTCAAATCTGTCCATGAATTTAGCTAATCTCATGATCAGTTCTTGCAATCACATCATCACCCCTCCTGACTGTGCAGGAGGGGAAAGGCAACAAATCCAGTACCAGTCATTTAAAGGATGGACTCAAATGTATAAAGGATACACTCAGATGCAAACAGGACAAACTGTGGATGATTCTGTGCTTGGCAGGTAGGTAACTTTAATGGCCTGACAATTACTCTCTTGGTGTTGTAATTTGTTTGTCATCCATATATATAAAAGAAAGTCCCCTCACTGTAAAAGCAACGCCCAGGCCAAACCGCTGGACCTAGAGACACCAAATTCGGGGAGAGTGCTCCTACCGTGGCATAGGTGCTCGCTAAGAAGGGATTTTCAGAAATTCGATCCCTAAGTGGGTCAAGAGCGGGGAAATGTGCTCCCCATTGATTCCTAT
>NW_015185083.1:0-2415 GCF_001447785.1 Gekko japonicus
CATTCTCCCCATGTGCAGATCCAAGCTTTTAGATATTATTTTACTCTTGTCCCTATGTAGACATCACATCAGAATCAATGCTTCCTCTAAGCTCTGGAGTCTCGTGAGCAAAGCAGAGATTATTTTACTTTTGTCCCTATGTAGACATCACATCACATCAGAATCAATGCTCCCTCTAAGCTCTGGAGTCTTCTGAGCAAAAATCCTACTTTCTGAGCGACTGCCATTAAAGCTGTGAGCGAGCGATTTGCCTACTGCATAAATCAGTTTGCTCTGGAGCCATCCTTGCTCAGCTAAGACAAAAATGTGTGAGCCGGAGGCTAACAAACTGTGAACTAGCTCACACTAACTCAGTTTAGAGGGAACACTGGCACGATCGGAATGTAGATAACAGAATTCTCATCAAAGCTGGCTGTTGTGCTAGGAATGCTCGTTTGTTTCTAATTGTTCACTCGCTTCTCCCGCTAGGCTCCTCTGGCTCAGCCAGAGTCTCCAACGGCCTCAGCCGGAGAAGACGTTCAGTCTCTGGCCGATTCCATGGACTCTGACAGGGATTCCATCTGTAGTAATTCTAACGGCAATAATGGCAAAAACGGGAAGGAGAAAGAAAAACAAAGGAAGGACAAAGACAAAAACCGGGCCGATTCAGTCGCGAATAAGCTCGGGAGCCTCAGCAAAACCCTCGGCATCAAGCTGAAGAAGAACATGGGCGGGCTAGGAGGACTCGTGCACGGCAAGATGAGCAGAGCGAATTCAGGGAACGGGAAGAATGGGGAGATCGTCGAGAAGGTCAAGGAGAAGAAGTCCAAGTCGCGAAAGGGAAGCAAAGAGGAGTCCGGCCAGTCCTCGAGCACGTCTCCTTCCGAGAAGACAACTCCCTCTCCCACGGAGAAGGCGAGCATCTCTCCCGTAGAAAAAATGAACTCTAAATCTCCTTCGGACAAGCAGTCGGACCCGTGGAAGTACAGCACCGACGTGAAGCTGAGCCTCAACATCCTGAGAGCGGCCATGCAAGGGGAGCGCAAGTTCATTTTCGCTGGCCTCCTCTTGACCAGCCACAGACACCAGTTCCACGAGGAGATGATCGGCTATTACCTGACCAGCGCTCAAGAGCGTTTCAGTGCCGAGCAGGAGCAGAAGAGGAAAGAGGCGGAGAAGAAGGCTGCACTCAACGGGACGTCTTGCCGGAAGTTGGAGCAAGAAGCCTACTCGAAAGAGAAGCTGGATTCGTCTCCTCAGGGAAGGGCGTCACCCGTCCTGCCTCAAAGCCATACGACGCAGCTGGTCTTAAAGTTCAAAGACCGCACGAGTCCCACGCCGGCGTCATTCTCTTCGCCTAGCAACAGTGCGAAGAAAAGCGGACCCATTCCGGTATCTGCCCACTATAGCCATACGCCCCCCGTTCAGAGGCAAAGTGTCATCCATTTGCATGATGTCAACTCCAAACCATCGAGCTTCCAAGACGACACCTACAAGCCGGTGGTCGGCACCTTAAAGACCTGCGCCACGTACCCCCAACAGAACCGGTCGTTGTCTTCGCAGAGTTACAGCCCGGCCCGGATAGCGGGCATCCGTACTGTCAACACGGTAGAATCCCTGACCTATGCTATGCCCACGGACCACAAGTCGCAGACGTACACCAATGGGTTTAATACCAATGACATTAGAGACTGCTTGGAATATGCGGACGAGGAGGTCCCTCAGACCTGGTTGAACAATGACAAAAATCGAGGCAGGAGCCCGCTTTGCCCGAGATACTCGATCCAGCAGAACCGCTGCAAGAAGGAGAACTGCTCCTTTTACGGTCGCCCCGAGACCGAAAACTATTGTTCCTACTGCTATAAGGAGGAGCTAAAACGTAGGGAGCGCGAAAGCAAGGGCCATCGGCATTGAAGACAGTGGAGCGCTTCCCACAAATATTTATTTCCTCCATTTTCTTACTTACCCAAGTGTGTGGCGATGGATTACAGGAGGAAGGAAAACGGGATCTGTGGGGATAAAGGTCTAGTTTGTTCCCCTACCCCCGCTGAGGGTGAGGGGGGAAAGGATTAATTTATCATAAAGAGCTTATTATTTTCCATTTTGTCAGTGTCTCTCTCTCTCTCTTTTTTTTTTTTACATATGGTGAAGCTGAAAGGTTGTTTACTCCTTCTGTCAGTGCTGTGTATATGTGTGGTCAAATTTTTACTAATGGTGCCTGAATTTACACTGACATCACTCAGGTAGTAGAAAGATAGGGAAAAAGTCATAACTGGAGAATACGGTATTGTAATAAGATAGTGTCTGCCTCATTCTATAGTCATTTCTGGGGGTTTTTTTAAATGTCATTTTCAATTCCTTTCCCTCTTTTTTTTTTAAAAAAAGGACATAGTGGTTTTGTATACAGTACATTCTAACATGCCCACGCTATAAGCG
>NW_015185084.1:0-2264 GCF_001447785.1 Gekko japonicus
AACATATGGTTTTGTATTTGTACTTATTGAGTGCATTGGTCAGTGATTAGTGGACAGTTTTCTATCACTGAATCATATGAACATATGAATCTGCCTTACACTAACAGGTCATTGGCCTATCTTGCTCAGTATTATTGATTCTGACTGGCAGACACAGCAACATCTATAACCTCAAATCTATCCTGCTCAGTTCCAACAGGCTCAGTTCCAACTGCTAATTCTCTCTCATGGTGAAGCAGCTGGAATACAGGTAGGTACAAATGAAAGGCCTTACAGGTGGCCAAATAGAGTGGAGGGCATACCCGGCTCATCTGGAATCTTCTGGAAACAGTTGGGGGGAGGGAGAAGAAAAAAAATAGACTTTTAGTTTTGGATAGATGAATAGATAATATTTATTGATATATTATTTCTAAACCCACCTGTTTCCTAACAGAGTTGGGACCTAGAGTTTGGATGAATGCATTCAGGTGCGCCACTCATTAGTTTGTTAAATGTTAAGCTGAATTGCCAGTTTTCAAAATCTATTATAAGGTATATTGTGTCTCTTACAGAACTGCCCTCATTCCCCTCCAAAAAACTAATATTGAAATTAGCTGCTCTTTATAATGTATTGAAATTAGATGCTCTTTATAATGTCTTCTTTTAAGGGAGGCCCATAGTTGTATGCGGAAGGGTAGTTGGTAATAAAAATTAATATTATTCCTGCTATGATTCCCTGGAGCATAAAATTGCCTTATTCTTAGGAATACTTCTAATTTATGTTCATGACAATCCTTTAGAAGTCAGATGAACAATATTAATATCATTCTAAGCAATTATTAGGTTAATTGACTAATCATGATGTCATACACTTTTCTTGAACTAGAACGATGGCTGAAAAACTTCAGCAGTGCAATCAGTAAAAAAGGCAGACATTAAATATTAGAAATATAAAGGGAAGTGCTTTATTTTGCATGCCAACAATGTATATTCTAATAAATTATATTTGTAGTTCAAATAACTAGTTTTGTGCTACTTTATTAGCCACCTAGTTGGTCATGCGTTAAGTGCTACCATCCAATTTGAAAGTACGAATGTGGTGAGAGATGTTGGGATCCATACAATAAAATAAATACACATATAGGCATATGTATATCTTCATATAGGTACATACATATACATCTTCAGAAAACTTTCCTGGGAGTGAGCCCCATTGAATAACATGAGACTTACTTTTAAGTAGGTCTGCTTAGTATCGCTTCCAATGAGATCTATCAGCTTGTCTTCATTCTTCCTATATTTACAGTTCTCAAAGCAAGAATTATTGGTCTAAGTCCTTAGATTTTATATGCTTTGATAGATTTGAAGTTCTTTAGATATATAACAGTGCAATCCTATGCAGAGCTACTAGAAGGGTGTAACGCTTTTTTAGGATTGCACCATAAACCTAGAACGCAATAAGTCTTCTGAGGATTAAACTATAAAAATCTTCATAGTCTTGTTGTTGTTGTTCAGTTGTACAGTCGAGTCCGACTCTTCGCAACCCCATGGACCACATCACGCCAGGCCCTCCTGTCTTCCGACGTGCTCAGGAGTTTGCTTAATTTCATGTTTGTTGCATCGATAACACTGTCCAGCCATCTCATCCTTTGCTGTCCCCGTCTTCTTTGACCTTCATAGTCTACTAAGTCTTCAAAGTCTACAAAGTCTAAAAAGACTTCATAGTCTACTAAGGATTTTTTAAAAATGTCTACTAAAAAAAGTCTACTAAAACTTAATAGTCTACTAAGGATTAAAAAAAACACAGAAACAAAACTGTCTGATATCAGATGGGTAAAACTGGCATATGACTTATTTGTCAATAATGTAATGGAAGGTATCACATCAACTATTTACAGTAGAACTAAATTAATTTAGCATTAACTAATTATAAGAACATAAGAGAAGCCATGTTGGATCGGGCCAATGGCCCATCTAGTCCAACACTCTGTGACACATGGTGGCCAAAGCCCAGGTGCCCATTATGCTAGGTTCTCTGGTATATCCCAGCAATCTATGATTATTATACTCTAGATGAACTTGATTCTCTAACAGTGCAGTCCTTAACAGAGTTAAAACCTAGTAAACCCATTGATTTCAATGGACTCAAGAAGATGTGACTCTGCTTAAGAATGCACTGTGACTGACTTACAAAATTGGGTTGTCCCATCCACTTTATAAAAAATAACAGGACATGGAAAAATCCAAAGAAGACAGACAATATGACATCATTAAATATTACAATG
>NW_015185085.1:0-2268 GCF_001447785.1 Gekko japonicus
GTAAATAATTACAATAACCATATACTTGTAGGCAGAATTCTGAATTTTAGTAACAATGCTTAATAATTTTAGTTTGCTTAAGATTCACGAAAGTATTTCTACATTGTTAATTCTGTATCTTTTATAGATGAAAGTATTACATGTTATATGCCTGTAAATTACTAGCAATATGTACCTGCTTTGGCAAATGTTTGTTTGCTCTTGAATTCTAAGTTGGGGCCACAGACTTCTGAGCTAAAGTCCCATAGTATGACTGGAACATTAACGAGGACCAGAGAATGTGGGTAGCAGTTGATTATTACCCAGTTAGCTATAAATTTCAGGGCTTACTTTCATCTTCTCCCAGTCTGCAATCCTTTTAAAGCAGAGTTGTGGTTTAAATATTTACCCATGAAAAAGCAGGTTGTGGGCTGTTAAAAGACCATCAGAAAGTTGAAAGGATACTTTAATAGACAAGTAAGGAGTGTAAAAGGGCAGGAGAATTGTTATCGCTCTTGGGTAAACTTTAGAGGGTAAACATTGCATTCTGTGTTATTTGATAATAGCAAATGATGGTTATACATACATTCATTTTACAATACCAAGTTCAAACAAAATCTGCATTTTGTGAGATTGGCAGTGATGGTACAATGGCAGGGCAAGCCCAGTTTTTAAACTAAAATTAAGAAATAACACAGAAAATATTATGACCACTCACTTAATGCATGATTTTATTCAGCTATTTCCTTTTTGGGGGGGAATAATTATAAAAAGGTTAAAAGTTATACAAATATAAAAATCAAGATACAGAAAAGGCAAGATATGTGTTCTCCCAGATGAAGCTCATCCAGGGCTTTTGTTCTGGGGGAACATGCCAAAACGGACTTCTGGAACTTCTTTTAAAAAATTATTTTTAAAATGTTTAAAAGTTCACGAGTTTTCAGTATGCAGATTGAAAACTTCATTTCCCTCTTGAGAGTTCTGGCACCTCTTTTTCAAAAAAAAAAGAAGCTATGACCAATGTTCCCTCTAAGCTGTGTAATCTTGTGAGCAAAAATTCTACTCTGTGAGCTACTGGAATGAAATTTGTGAGCGAGTGATTTGGCTACTGCATAAATTAGTTGGCTCTAGAGTCATCCTTCCTGAGCGAAGACAAAAATCTGTGAGCTGGAGGCTGAAAAACTGTGAGCTAGCTCACACTAACTCAACTTAGAGGGAACACTGGCTATGACCCCATCAATTTTTTTTGTAAATGGTAAAAAATTACTGTTGTCATTATTCAAAAATAATCAAACTATAGAAATGTCTTGGAAATTTTTCCATTTTAAAGGGAAGCAACCAGTGGGAGAAGGGGGAGGTGGGTCCTTACTGCAGGGAGTGGACCTTCATTGCCACACAATGACGTCGCTTCCAGCACACCTCAGACACACTGGCATCACACCTGGCAGTGCTCTGGCACTTACTCCAAAACTCTGTGATTTCCATAGAGTTCCTGGACGAGTGCCAGAGCGTCACCCTGGTGTACTGCTGGTGTTTCTGGGTCACACCAGAAGTGATGTCGTGGTGCTATGGCGAAGGTTGCTGCTTCCCCTATTTTGCTGGCCTGCTTCCACTGGCCAACCAGATAAGTGTCGGCAGGCATGGCAGCAATTACCAGGAGTTTGCCTGCCATTAGCAGGCATGTGGTAAGCCTAGCCATTGTGCTGGATCTGATGAGGGAAAATAGATTTCCATATGACCATCTGCTGTTAAGTGTATAGTCAAATATTTTCTCTCTCATGAACATAGTTTCACTTTATGCTTCTCTTTTCATCCATGTCTCATAAAATATTTGTGAATGCTAGTATGTGTATGGATTAACATATCTTTAGCAGAGATTCCACTGTAGACCTATGCTTACCATTTGTTTAGATAGACATACAAATTCCTGTATTGAGTCAAACTCAAGAACAACCAGTTCTTCCTGTTCCCATCTGTGTTATCCTAATAGCTTTTGGTGGTATCATCCTGTGATATCAGGTTGAGAGCATTAGTACAGAGTAGTTTCACTGAAGGTGCCCATTGTGCATACTTTTTCTACTCAAGACAAGGACTAATTTTATTTCAAAAACTTAATAATGAAATTATAAATTATACTAAATGTCTTACTTTTCAAAAAAATACTGTTAAAAAAATACCGTTGTATGTTTATTGTCTCCCCTCTCCCCCTCAGCAATACCTAATTTAACTTACACATGTCTAGATGTCAGAATATGGTGCATTTCCTTGCTCTACCCAGCCACAGACCCC
>NW_015185086.1:0-2477 GCF_001447785.1 Gekko japonicus
ATGAACTTAACTTAACCCACACAGGGTTGCTTCTCTCTTCTCTCATACACAGAACTTAACTTATCCCACACAGGGATGTCTCCTTCTCTCAGAGACAGAACTACTTAACTGTTTCTAACTGTCTTCCTCAACTGTCTAAACTTCTAACTGACTCTCTTGACGGACATATCTGCTCATCCACACAAAATCATTTCCAAAACCCCTTCCCCTCTCTGTCACTCATCAATCACACCACTTGCCTGTTTCAACCACACTAGACTTTCACACAGTCATGCAACCAAACTTTTAAAGTCACACACACAGTTAAACATGAAATCATTACAGTTACCCTCTTGACTCCTTGCCTGTGTACTGTTCAAAAACTCTGGCTAGACTCCTCTGAATGGGTTCTGGGCATGCTGGTGCCAGACAGCCTCTGCTGCGGCTGGTGCTTCCTCTTCCGCTAGCATTGCCTCTTGCACAGGATCGGTGGTTTTCAACAAGCCCTGGTGGGAACAGAAGAACAACTGGAAGAGGAAGCACACTCTGCAGCAGAGGCTCTCCAGCACTTCAATTAAGAAGAAGAAGGAGGATTGGATTTATACCCCACCCTTCACCCTGAGTCTCAGAGCGGCTTACAAACCCCTTCCCCTTCCCCTCCCCGCAAGAGACACCCTGTGAGGTAGGTGGGGCTGAGAGAGCTCAAAAATGTCTCTATCAAGAACAGCTGTGCCAGAACTATGGCTTGCCCAAGGTCATCCAGCAGCTGCAAGTGAAGGAGTGGGGAATCAAACCCAGTTCTGCCAGATTAGAGTCCATTTAACCACTACACAAACTGGCTATGATGCAGGGGCATTCAAGCCGACGTGGCGTTTGTTCATAGAATCTAATCCTGTGACGTTATCTGTGCTAGCTCCCCCCCCCAGGTGATGTGAATGACAAGATGCCCTCTGGCTGCTGTTCAACATCACTTTTTTGGGGTCAAAATGAATGAAATGTGGACATCCTAAAGAAACCGCCAGTGGCTTCTTCTGACCAACTATAGTTATGCTAATGAGTTATGCTAATGAGCTCCTGCACCTCTTTTTCTACGAAATGACCCCTTGTGATCAGCACTTCCTGGGTGTGCAAGAAAGGGCCACAAGAACTAAGCACTGATGCAACCCTTCCTGCCCTCCCTCTCATGATCTGCCTCAGTTCACAGAATCAGCACTGCTATCAGATGGCCATCTAGCCTCTGTTTGAAAACCTGCAAAGGAGAGCCCACCACCCGAGGAAGCCTGTCCCACTGAGGAACAAAACTCTTTATTAGGATATCACAGTAAGTAAACTTATAATTCATAGATCATGTTATCTCATATCCTTTTTCCCACCCTTCTGACTTCCCACAGTGCTCAAACTTCTAATTCTCTCTTAGTTCACCCCCTTTCCCACTTCTTTAATATTGTATATTTATTACAGGTAACGTGTCTCTTTATCTCTAGATCTTTATATGTTTAAACTTAATCTAAATAACCCTCCTTAATAATTGTCTAAGCAAAATAAATTGTTTTTAAAATCAGAAAAGATTTCAATAGCCAGGATAGGTAATGTGAGTAATGTATTATAGCTGTGAAGAAGAAAGGACTTTGTCAGAGAAAGACCTCCACCCCTGCTTCAGACCCCCATGGCTCCCCCACCGCAATCTATCTTAGTAGCATAGGGGGTATTTGCTTATGTGCCAGATGTCTTGTACCAGTAATCATCACACCTGTTATATTATCTCCTATAGCTTTGGTATATAGCGATTGATCAGCAGATCCCTGTGTAAACATAAATCTCACCTATTTTAAATATTGATTTTAAAGGTCTGCAGTAAACAAAGTATGCAGAACAGGCATACCCCTACCCCTCATAAAGATTAAGTCCCTGGGGGCAGGGAAAAAGAGGAGGACGCTGACTTTTAATGTAAATGGGCCTTTTTTTAAAAAAAAAAGAGATGCCATTTTAAACACATTCACTGAAGGAGGCAGGTGGACACCAGAAGGTAAGGAGTTCCTGCGGTATTATAGCTGTGAGGAAGAAAGGACATTGTCAGAGAATTTTTAAAATGTAATTGGGGGTTGATGGGAGGACGAGGGTCGTGCCCTCAGGTGGCGGCTCCTACCTGGTGGAATGAGCTCCCGGGGGAGATCCGGGCCACTGCGGGATCTTGTGCAGTTCCGCAGGGCCTGCGAGACGGAGCTCTTCCACCAGGCTTTTGAGTAGGGGCCGCCCCCCCACCCCCACTATATCACCACCGTGGTGGGCTGGAAGAGGTCCTGAGAATAAACACCTGAACACTGAAACCTTAGACCGTCTACCAGGAACTTTTTTGGAATTGTTCCGTCATCTTTGGATCTTGAAGTCCTTGAAAAATACTGAGCACTTTATCTGAATTAGGACTGGGATTATAAAATGTATAGTCTGTTTTTAAACTGTAAGTATATTATGTTTTCTTGTAGCAAGGTTATCTTGCC
>NW_015185087.1:0-2562 GCF_001447785.1 Gekko japonicus
GGACTACTTAACCACTTTAAAATCCTGCCAGGATCTGACGCGCTGGGCACAACATAGCAACACTATGGAAGTCAAACCCAGGAGACCAATATTATGATCTGGATCAATATTTGTTTCCTTGGTGTAGTTTCAGAGGAAGGAAGCATAGTAGAAAAGACTTGTGTCTGTACCATTCTTCGTGTGTGTGTGTGTGAGTGCACTTGTGAACCTTGATGTCATAGTGACTTCTTGCAACCCATAGTGGGACTAGGACATTTTCAGAGAGGTGGTTTGATTCCCTGCCTCTGTGTCACAGCCCTGGTATTCCTTGGAGGTCTCACTTCCAAGTACTTGCCAGGGTCGGCCCTGCTTAGCTTCCAAGATCGGGCTTGCCTACCATTCTTGGCTGTCTTACACAAAAAATGCCACCATCAGTAAGAACAGTAATTGGGACTCATTGTTTTGAGAAGTAAAATATCTGTATTAAAGCAATTCCATTGGAACTTTGATTGGCCAACGGAATTGTGTGAAAGTGGCTGTGGTTCAGTGGTCGATCATCTGCTTGGCAAGATTCAGTCCCTAGCATTTCACCTAAAAGGATTCTGAGGAAGACCATCAAATAAACGGGGAGGACATGGGGAGTTGGCTGTATTTGTCTTGCAGATATCTGACTATGCCTTTGTAATACTGAGTGTTGCATAAAGATGAGCACACACCCTTTCTTAAAGAGATAATGGTGCTGGCATGATTTCCATTTTGGAGTAGAAAATCATGATGTAGCATGTTTTCCTCGCTCCAAGCTCATTTTTATAGAATATTTGTCTTCCTATGAGTTCAGAAGACCTAGTTGGCTAAAGCAACAAGCAACAGAATGTTAATCTAATATTTCCCCTTCCCATTTCCCATCTTCAGCTGAATTTAAACAATGGAAGATTCACACAAACAAGTCATCAATGATTATAGCAGCCTGCATCTTGGAGTACACAGGCAAGAGGAAGAGAAGGTAGAATATTGAGACCGTAGACTGGACTAATATTTTGGAATGCAGAAATTAGGTCCCATTCTTGAATTTGCCACCATTGTAAAAACTTACTTCAAATGTACTAGCTTCAAGCAGGAGCAGTCTGCCCATTATGCGGCCCCAGGCTATTGCCTAGGGCACCAGAGGCCTGGCCCACTGGCTTTCTTGCCCCCTGGCCAACAGCAGGTTCACTTGGCCACCAATATGGTAAGAGAAGGGGGAGGATGGCATCAGAACCTGGAAATGACACAACTTTTGGGAGATGCTCTAGGAACCCCCAAAATCTCTATGATCTTTACCAACATCCTTGGGCTAGCCGTGGATTCAGGTAGAAGCCTAGTAGAAACCTACTGTAGTAAGAAACAAAGTAAGTTTTTACCTCAGCTCTCATCCCTTTGTTGTTCCTGATTGTTTACAGGGAAACCTTTTACATAATGTAGGTATTAAAAATGTGAATCCCAACAAAAGCAGTATAATCCATTCTACCGCCTCATGAAACTTCATTCATGGGGTGAATATTCAGAAATTATCTAATGACAATCCAAACCCAGTCTCCTCTCTAATACATTTTTTAAAAATAATTTCTCTTTATTAATTTTCAGAAACATATAAGCAATCAAAGAAAACAAACCAAAAAACAAAAACATATATACCTGTTGCAACGCATATATCCGCTAACCTGAAGTGACATCTTACGGTGATATTAATCTAATCTCTTTCATAACATATTTAAACATTCTCTTCCATTTACACAAACTTTCCCATAGCAACTCAAAATGTTATTTTTCACCTTTGCTTAGGCAACTAGAGCATCAGCCCCAGTATAAGTTTCCTCATACTGGTATATTATTCTAGTCAAAGTATCTACATAAATCCACATAAATTATCCCTCCTTATTACGCAACACAACATATATTTCAATCACTACATTGCTTAACTGCTGGCAAAACCGTTTAGATGACTTTTACTCTCTAATACATTTTTTAATATTACCCATGTAATAACTAGCAATTACAATAAACGCCAGAAATCTTTACAAAACTCTGTTGTACTTTCCAGTGCCCCTGCATACTTTTTTACAGTTGCAAGATTGGCAGTGAGATCAGAGGGTGTCAGACGCAGGGTTGTCAACCCCCAGGTGGCAGCTGGAAATCTCCTGGGATTACGACTACTTTCCAGGTGACAGAGATCAGTTCACCTGAAGAAAATGGCCACCATGGAAGGTGAGCCCTATGGCGTTATACCCACTGAAGTCCCTCCCAGAACCCCACCCTCCTCAGACTCCACCCCCAAAGTCTCCAGGTATTTCTCAACCTGGAGCTGGCAACCCTAGTCAGAAGCTTGATGTGTGACCCTGGGGCAGTCACCCACACTTAGCCTAACCTACCACACAGGGTTGTTGTGATGATGAAATGGAGAAGGGGAGAACACTGTAAACCACTTTAGGCCCCACTGGGGAACCAAATAATTAACATGAAATAAATAAATAAGAATATATTGTCTGAATAAGCCTTTCCGTGAACAGCATACCCACTTTCTACAAGTTGCCATACCATCCCCAG
>NW_015185088.1:0-2362 GCF_001447785.1 Gekko japonicus
CCTGGCCCTGGTTGAGGCAAGACAGGCATTCTTCGGGCCAGGGACCACCAGGAGATGGTGATCTTTCAAGCATAACACTCTTTGAGGCATATCTGGGAAGAGGAAGTCCCTTAGATATGTTGGTCCCAGGCCGTATAATGCTTTGAAGGCAGAGGTCATTTCGGGGGGGATCGCGGGGGAACACAGTTCCCCCGGGTGAGGTGCAGGGGGCGGGGCACATGACGAAGCCCCGCCCCCTGCTTCCGGCCGCCCCGCTTCCAGCCCTCATTCAGCCAGGAGGAGGCAGGAGAAGAGGGAGGGTAAGTTGCTTCCTCCCCGCCTCTCCCCACCCCTGCCTGCCTGGGGCCAGGGAGGGCCTTGGCGGGGCTTCCTCGCACTCCCGCTGGCCTTGCAGGTCCACCGCCGGGCCCCTGATGTCAGGGGGTGTGGCATATGCTAATGAGTTATGCTAATGAGTACCCCTAGCTCTTTTTCTATGAAATGACCCCTGTTTGAAGGTCAAAACGAACACCTTGAAGCAAATCCAGTAATCAACTGGCAACCAATGCAGTTGGCAGAGCACGTGCCTAATGTGAGCCCGCACTGGCGTTGACGTCAGCAGGCGTGCCGCCGCATTCTGCACCAGTTGTAGTTTCCAGATCAGCTTCAAGGGTAAGCCTATGTAGAGCAAGTTGCAGTAATCAAGTCTGGAAGTGACCATTGCATGGGTCACCATCGCTAGGTCTTGGGGGGGGGAGAGATGGGGCTTCAGTAGCCTGATCTGCCTAAGATGGAAAAATGCAGATCTGGCAACTGCAGCAACCTGGGCCTCCATGGAGAGAGAGGCATCCAGTGTCACCCCCAGACTCCTCATTGTCTGGGCTGTCACCAAAAGGCGCCCCTTCCAGTGTAGGGAGACTGGCACCCCCATCCAACCCCCCTCGGTCCAGGTACAGGACCTCCGTCTGCGATGGATTTAACTTCTACCAACTCTGCTGCAACCATTCAGCCACAGCATCCAAAGCCTCAGCCAAGTTAATGGGAACGGAAGACGGATGGCCATCCATTAAAAGATAGAGCTGGGTATCATCAGCATACTGATGACAACCCAACCCATAACTCCGGACTAACTGGGCGAGGGGGCGCATATAGATGTTAAATAACATTGGCGAGAGGACCGCCCCCTGCGGCACTCCACATTCCAGTGGGTATCACGGTAAGAGTGCCACCCTGTCCCTGACCATGAAGGAAGGCAGAAAGACATTTTAAGGCAGTCCTCTGAACTCCTGTGTTGGCAAGGCGGTGGGTCAATAGATCGTAATCGATAGTAACAGCAGTGCTGATCTGCCCCGATCCAAATGTCTACGGAGGTCATCTGTAAGGGCAACCAGGCCCATCTCTGTCCCATGACCAGGGCAAAAGCCAGACTGTAAGGAATCAAGAATGGAAGCGTCATCCAGGAAAACGTGGAGTTGTTCAGCCACTGCTCTCTCAACCACCTTACCCAAGAATGGTAGCTTCGACACTGGGCAGTAGTTGGTTAGGACCATAGGGTCCAATGATGGTTTTTACAGGAACGGATGAACTACTGCCTCCTTCAAAGTCTCTGGGAAAGTCCCAGTAGAAAGGGACAAGTTGATAATTTCTCCCAGAGGGACCCAAATGCTCTCCCCGCAAGCTTTCACCAACCAGGAAGGGCATGGGTCGAGGAGTCAAGTAGTCGGCCTTACCGCGGCCAGGATCCTGTTGACTTCCTCCTGGGAAAGTCGATTGAAGTGGTCCAATATTGGACCAGAAGACGGACAAAGGGCTTCCAGTTCTCTTACTGTTTCAATTGTGGTTGGGAGGTCCTGGTGGAGTGTCACAATCTTATCTGTGAAATAGCTCGCAAATGCCTCGCAGCCAATGGCCAATTCCCTATTATTTGGTCTGCCCTGTGGCAGAGTTGTAGTAGACCGAATAATTCTAAATAATTGGGCCAGGCGTGAGCTTGCAGACGCAATGGAGGCCGTGTAGAAATCCTTCTTTGCAGCCTTCACAGCCATCTCATAGGCTGTGCATCCTATAAGATATTTGTGACACTTCATCACAACCATGCTGCCACCTCCGCTCTAGCCGTCTTAGCTCCTGCTTCATCCTCCGCAGCTCCGATGTATACCAAGGTGCTGCTTTGGTGCGAGGGCATAGAGGGCATCAGGGAGCAATCTCATTGATGGCTTCAGAGAGCCGGTGTTCCCAGTCCTTCACCAGCTCATCTAACGAGCCGCCAGGGGGCATTGGATCCCGCAGAGCTTCCTGAAGCTGAATGGGGTCTATTAGCTTCCTGAAGCTGAATGGGGTCTATTTGGCTCCACGGGCGAGCATAAATGCACTCACTGCCTAA
>NW_015185089.1:0-2243 GCF_001447785.1 Gekko japonicus
AATTACACACTTTGTACTTTATTTGCACTCTGCATGATAACATCTTATATTACTATAAATATTTGCAAAAAACAGTTTGTTTACATTCTTCAAGGTTGCTTTTGTACGTTTGGTTAATTCTATTATTAGCAACAGTCTCCTTGCTCATTTTAGCATAAAAATGGCGATTGAGCCACATGGACCTTCTGCGAACCGCCAAACTTAAGAATCGCTTGGGATCGATCCATTTGGAGGAAGAGTACAATCTGCACTGGACTGGTTTTAAAAAGCTGCCAAGATCATGAGCAGTGTGCAGGATCAAATTAGAGAAGCACAAAGAGAAAACCACACAAATTTGCAAGGAATGGCAGGAAATTAGCAGCGCTAGGCATCAGCGAAAATACTACCCCCCCTTTTTCAATTTAGTGGCACAAGACTAAAAAAACTCTTTAGAGCTTCTGCCAGAGGACTCCTCCCCAATACAAAACACGCACGCACACATTGCCAATGATCACAGCTTGCCATGCCAGTGTCAGTGGGTTCTGTCAGGGCTGTTCTTAAAAAGAGCAGTTCTCTCAGAGCTCTCTGAGCCCCACCTACCTCACAGGGGAAGGGAAAGGAGTTTGTAAGCTGGTCTGAGACTCCAAGTGAAAGGTGGGGTATAAATCCAATCTCTTCTTCTTCTTCTAAATGGAAGGAGCTTGCTGGGTGCTACTGCACAGCTGCAAAAGGACAATTGCATGATTTAAAACAAACATACAAAAAACTTTGCACACCACTCCCACATGTCACATGTGATGTTCTACCCCAATTTAGAAAAGTGTGTGTTTTTAAATTGTATCTACAGAATAAATACACAGGAGGGGAAAGAATGGTGCATAAGGTGGGCACAGAATCTGAAGTCAAGATTAAAGGCTTACTGCTTTGAAAATCTGTAGTAAGCTGTGTTGACTGCACTCTGTTCTCCCAATAGATCGATCCCAAGTAATTAAGTAAGGCGGTTTGCAGAAGATCCATGTGGTACAGCTTCCATTTTAATGTTAGGCTTCCTGAGACTCCCCCCAAACTTTGTTCACTAAAGCACTGAAAGGAAAAATATTTTCAAAGCTCTAGGCTTCCATGTCTGTCTGTCTGTCTCTCTCTCTCTCTCTCTCCATCTCATTTCAATTTCATTCTGCATTGATGATCTCCCCTGTCATAGGCCCTGGCTCTTCTGAGGCTGACTATTCCTCAGATGAGGAAAAGGCATGGACCAACTCAGCCTCCTCTGAAGTCAGCCCAGAAGAGGAACCTTTACTAGCACCTGAGGAAGAAGAGGCCCCAGCAGCTGCATAGGAGGAGCAGTAAGGCGAAGAGATTGAGGTGTAGCCAGAGGGAGAGACTGATCCAGAGCCTGGCCCAGCACCCCCAATTGGAGACACCCCAAGGCCAGAATTCCCACCTAGCTCACCTGAGTGTCCCAGATGCAGGGTATACCAGCGTCTGAATGTACAGGAGAGAAGAAGAAGTGCCAGACTGCAGCTGTTGCACAGGCAATGTGAGGGGCTGTGAGTCTTTGCAGAGTGACTCCCAGGGAAGGGAGGGCCTGATCATAAACACCTCTACTCACCTGCCTTGGCATGAAATCACCTGTGCATGCTCGGGCCTGATCCTGGCTGTCAGCATCGGCTCCTCACTCCTAGCTCCTGAAACCTTTGACTGATTTCCAGGCTTCCTGACCTTTGGCTCTGTTTCTCAACCTGCTTTTGGACTGCATATCCAGTTTTCAGTGAAGGGTATCCGTGGCGACTGGCTGGACCCAGCACACACCCCTTTATTTTGTTTGCATGCAGCACTGAAATTCTTCTTCTTCTTCTGCTGCTGCTCTGGGGACACTGCCATTTGCCTTCTCTCCGGTCCACCTTTCAAATCAATATCAGCAAGAAACCAAACCTCGTGCAGCTCCTTTTAAACTCCCCCCCATTTTAATTTTTTTAATCAGCATCCAAGACTAGTGATAGTCTCATATTGCTTGACTCATGCTGTTTGTAAAAAAAAATTTAAAATTTAAAACAAAAGAGTAAAATGGAGTTTGTACACCAATGAAGGGAGGAGGATGGCAGAAGGTGCAGAGTGAACAGAATGATAATGTGGGCAGGGGAATGATTTTCAAGGGGTGGCAAAAAAGTGTGGGAAAATCCGAGGGAATCTGTGTGCTTTTGAATTATCTTCAGCTTGGAAGTGAAAGAAGGGGGGAAATCGGCACGTAAGTACTCTCAGAAACC
>NW_015185090.1:0-2198 GCF_001447785.1 Gekko japonicus
ATATTCAAGGACTGATATGTTCGGGATATCCAAAACCTTAGTTATTACCCTAGACCAGTGATGCCCAAACTGCGACCCCGAACCCACTTATTTATCGCAAAATGCCAGCAAGGCAATTTAACCTGAATACTGAGGTTTTATTTTAGAAAAAACAACTCATACAACTTAAGATGATCCAAACAAAGTAAGGAAAGCAATCCCAAATGCTTTCATTTACTTAAAATTATTTGGCAGAGAATTCGACACTTTAATGATGGTCTGGGCCTGGCTGGGGCGATGGCACGCGTGCCCACAGAGAGGGCTCTGAGTGCCACCTCTGGCACCCGTGCCATAGGTTTGCCACCACTGCCCCAGACCATGCAAAGATACGACCAAAAACCTGATGGATCCTGCCACAAGAGACCTTCTCTTCCTGTTGCAAGGAATGCTCTTCTGGAATTACGATTCCCAGACGACACCAGTTCCCCCGGAGAGGAGGTGCTGGGGCTCAGATCAGAACACCAACCAACAGGCCTATGGACTGGCCCCCTCGTGTCATAATCCCAGGGAGGCTGGCTAAGACCGCTTTCAGGAGATCACAGGATCTCTGCCCATCCTCGGAAATGCCCTCTGCCTTTGCGATAAAAAAATAAGTGCTGTTAGTGGACTTGGTGAGGCTCAACCTAAACCCTAAAACTGACGTGGGGTTTTAGATAGTATTTTACATATAACTCTAATTTATTTTATGTAAAACATTTTTATGGCTGCGGGCACGCGGGCTAGGATCCACTTGGCCATTGTTCTCCAGGAATGAAGCTTTGGGCTTGTGCTTGACCGCATGGCCCAACGGTCGCGCACGTGGTAATGGCGGAGTACATTACATCTACCGAGATGCCGATGGGGCGTCTCCGGGGAAGAGGCTGGTTCGGCGCCCATTCTCGGCTTGCCAGCCCAGACGCTGCCGTGTCACCCTTCCTCCCGTTGGCTGCTCCTTGGACCCCGCTCCCGCTCCCTGGCCCGGCCGCCCCGTGTGTTGAAGGAGGCGACGCCTCTCCCGTCTCCCTCGCCGGGTCGTTGTGCTCCGCCCCTCTTGGTAGGTTGTGTTGTGTGGGTCTTGCGGGGTTCGTTGGGGTTCCCGGGGTCCGGCCTGCGACCTCCAGAGCGGGACAGGGTGTCACCACCTTGGAGCCCAAAGAGTTCTGGCAACAGGATTTATTTGGGTTGAAAGGAAAAACTTGTGTCCCCCCAACCCAACAACTCAGTGAATTCTTGTGGGTCAGATCCCCCAGTATCGTCCGGTATTGTGGAAACGGACTGGTATCCATGGAATTGGCAGGTGGACCTTGTGGGACACAAATTTCCCAGTTATCCCCCCCACCCACTCCCCAGGTTCTCCCAGAGAGAAACAGGAAGAAGTAGGATTCCCTCTTCCTTCTCTGACATCCCCCCCCCCATCCAAGAGCCAGAGATGACCTGGAGGAAGCCCTGGGCCAAGGCCCACTCCCCATCTCTGACTCCTGAGAGGTCTATTTGAATTCCTCCTTGGAGATTCTGCCTTTGTTCCGGAAGGCTCGGGAATTCCACCTCACTACTTTAATTTGGGAAGGGGTCTGCAATGCATTAAGGTTGATAACAGGCCTGAAAGGGGGGGGGGAATCATTCTTCTTTCCAAGACTTCCTGTGTGGAAATGGGCAGCTGAAGAGATAAAGAACATCCCATCAATCCTCTGTTAAAGGGAGTGAACACTTTTCCCCTTCAGGCAGCTGGCAGCACTAGATTATGTATTTCTTTATGAATCAGAGGAAACAAAACTCAGCAAAGGAAGGGTTATACAGGGGTGTCAAACTTAAGGCCCACGGGGCAGTACTGACCCACCAAGGGCTTTCATCTGGCCCATGGGTCTTTCCTTCCCCCACCTCCCTCTCCCCTGCCTGTCCTCACCCATGGAAGCTCTTCTGGGCTTGCAAAGTTGCAAAAGAAAATGTGGAATGGATTTTCTATTAAGGTGTCTGCATCCAGACAGGCTACTCTGGGACTGTAACAGTGCTCTGGGACTGGAATGACCTCCTCCAGAGTAGAATGAAGGTCCCCAGCAATAGAATCTGTGTTCTGGGACTGGAATGAAAGGTCACAGAGTGGAATGACAGTCCCTGTGAGTAGCAACAGCAGCTTTGTGGGAATGGAATTTCCCGTTGTTTACCATTCCTCCTCTTCGCTG
>NW_015185091.1:0-2234 GCF_001447785.1 Gekko japonicus
GGTTATTAAATGTTGAAAAGAAAGGGGGGTTTAGGATGGAAATGTTAAACATTGAAGATTTTGGTTCTTACCTATGTAATGCAGTTGTTATTTGATGGGGCCAATTCTCCTAGAGGGGCTGCGGTGGCTCAGAGGTTAAGACGCTGAGCTGCAGACTGGAAGGTCTGCAGTTCGGCAGTTCAAGACCCGAGTGCCACATGATGGAGTGAGCTTGCATCTCTTGCCCCAACTCCTGCCAACCTAGCAGTTCAAAAGCAAGAAATTGCAAGTAGATAAATAGGTACCTCTTCAATGGGAAGGTAACAGTGTTCCGTGCACCTCAGCATTTAGTCATGCCAGCCACATGGCCATGGAAACGTCTTCAGACAGTGCTGGCTCTTTGGCTTGGAAGCAGAGATGAGCGAGATGAGCACCGCCCCCTAGAGTCAGATTCGACTGGCTTTCAAGCAAGGGAAACCTTTACCTTTACTTCTCCTAGCTCTGGCCCCGGTAGCCTAGGCTAGCCTGATCTCATCAGATCTCAAAAACTGGCAGTCGCATTCTCCCACCCCGTGGCAAGGAGGGAGTGCGATTGTCCGAACTCTCTGCAGAACCCTTGTGATGGGTTCCAGGCCATGGGGCGCTAGAAAGCTCCCCCTCCGGCGATCCTGCCGGTGAGGGGGGGCACCCTTGCCCCGATGGTCCTGCTACGGAGCTTCCTGATGGAACTAGAAGCGCACACTGGATCAAGCGCCGGGTGATCAAGCGACTTGCATCTTAAACGAATTAGATAATCGTGCTACCATTGAACTGTGAGTTAAGTTGAAGTGAGAACATTGGGGGGGAAGCCGAAAGCCGCCCCGTGG
Source organism: Gekko japonicus (assembly GCF_001447785.1). Lineage (NCBI taxonomy): Eukaryota > Metazoa > Chordata > Lepidosauria > Squamata > Gekkonidae > Gekko > Gekko japonicus. The sequence continues at coordinate 846 of NW_015185091.1, forward strand.
AAAGTAAGGGGGGGGACTCTCCCCCGATAAGACAAACATAAGCAAACTTGACTGTTTAAGCGGGGGGGGGTCGGGCTTGTGAAGTGAAAAAGACCAAAATAAAGAAATACTAAGAACTTACCAAGCTCTTTGAAGAAGTTTAGAGATTGTGATAACTTTTGGTGAAAAGTAAACAATCTCTCAAACATGGCACCTCCAACGAGGAAGGAGGAGAAAGAAAAGACTGTGAAAGCTAAGCCTTCCGGAAGTACCAGTCCAGCAAGTGTTGTGCCCAGACAGGACACAACTTCAGACCTGCAAAGGATACTGAATGAAGCACTGCGCCCTCTGCTGGAACAGGTAACGACAATAAACTGGAAACTAGATACACAACAATCTCAAATTAATGAAACTGTCAAAAAATAGATCAAACGGAATAAGAGCTTAAAGAAGTTGATACCAACGCCAAAAAGTTACAGAAACAAATGCAGGCAATGGAGAAGAAGCGTCAAATAGATGAGTCTCAACCGCTACAGCTGCAAATGGAAAGGGCAAGCTATGTCCTAAGATTCCAGGGGATCCCTTAGGAAAAAGGGGAGAATCACAAAGAGAGAATGGGTGAAGCCTTAAGGCAAATGGCAGATATTAAAGCAGAGAGTTTGCAAAGCGATACTGATACAGTCTTTAGATCGTATACAGAATTTATAAGGAAAAATAATCTGCCAGGAGAAGTGATGGTGAGATTCTCCAGAAGAAATGTCAGAGATCAAATTCTTAAAGCAGCCAACGGAGTGACTCTGAAAAAAAAAATTGCCCCCTGAAGGGGATTTTTTTAAATTGCATTTCTAAAATATCAAAATAACTATAACGAAAGAAGGGGAGGGGAAACACTACAGACTAAGGGAGACAGAGAAAAAGGCACTAAAAGCCCAAGTGTAGAAGGTTATATATGCTTATAGATACAAAGTTGTAACTCCTAACAATTAACTTCCGACATGCGGAGTTTCCTTGTTCATCGCTTCAAGTTAAAATCCATCTTATCTGTCTAGACAGAGAATAGTTCCAAAGCTAATTAAGAAGTATAGAGACCTTAAAAGACATTGACATCTCCCATTGCGCTTCCCCTCCCTCCCCACAAACACGACGTTGTGGAGCCTAGGTTCACTCAGTCCATACAGTCATCTCAATTTGTCCTCTTCCTTCTCTGTTGATTCTTCTTTCATAATAAAGACAAAGGGCACAGCAATCTGAACAACATCAACACGCAATGAATCGCTGCATAAGTTCATACAATCAATGTTAGATGTCAATAATCAATATTAGATGTCCATAATAAATGTCATTTTATTATAGTACAAGAGTCCAATCGCTTTTTAATCTACATCCAATACAAGCTATACACAGTCTCAA
>NW_015185092.1:0-2210 GCF_001447785.1 Gekko japonicus
CAGGTTTATTTAAATTCAGTAAGTGGGTCGATTTTCCATCCCATTCTTCTTCAACATCCATCATTAATTAACGTCCTGGGATGTTTCTCCATTTACGTACATGGGTAGAATAAATGTTGGCAGATGGAAAAGTTTTATATAATCATCGTGGCTAACAGCCACTGATGGACTTGTATTCCATGAATTTATCTGACCCCTTTTAAATTCACATAAGTTAGTGGCCATCACTACATCCTGTGGCCGGGAAAGTCTACCACTGGTGTCCTGGACATTATATTTGTCTACACCCTAGCAGGGGTGCATTGGCCATTATGGCCACCAGAAAAGTTCCAGTGGGCCAATGGCCTGCCCTCCCCCACTTGGTCTAGGCAGTGAGAAGAGTGATGTGTAGCCAGAAGGAGTTACCCAATTGAGTTGCACCCAGCTCAGAGAAGGAGGCACCCAAGAAAGCTATGTCATGCCATGTCCAACCCAGGGAAGAAGGGGCCTAGTCAAAATGCACCTGGCTGGGGGGAGGGAAGATGCCCACATGATCCACACCAGGCCAAAGGGTGAAGAAGCCTGGCCAGGGGAAGAGGCGGGTAGTCTGACTGAGCCATGTCTGGCCCAGGTGAGGAGTCACCTGGCCCAGGGGAGGTGCCCTATCAAGCCATGCCTGGCCCAGGGGAGAAGGTGCCTGGCCCAGTCATGTCTGGACTAGGGAAGGAAGTTCCTAGCCTGTTGAGTTGCACCTAGCCTCTTGGAGGCAGCTCCCAGCCCAGGAAAGGCGGTACCTGGCTGACTCCTTCAACGTGCACTATTACTGCTGCCACTGGCTAGACTGCAAAGGGCCACTTCCTCCTCCCTGCCTTTGGTGGTTTCTCTTTCACAGCCTGCAGGAAGGCTCCATTATTCAGGGCCCAGCCTCCCTGCTGGTAATGCAGCGGGCACACAGGTTGCCTTTGCAAATGGCCAATCAGGTTACAAGCAGATTGCGAAGCCAAGCAAGCCAGTGCCAGACTCCCCTAGCCCAAAGCAGATCTTGATGAAGCGCAGAAGTTGATTGATTAAAACTTTTTTAAAAAAACTTATTTTGCCTACTGATTATTCATCTGCCCCCACATAGTGCATCGGGACCAAGGATCATTGCTCCTCCTCCTCCCCTACTTTCCCCCCCATCCTCTACAATGTTTTGCAGTCAGATGGGCAAACCAGCTTCCATTGCCAGCCATGACACCTGAAATCCCCTGCCCCTTCTCCTTCACAGTTTTCCCCCTAATGGTGCAGATGGCAGCTGACTGGCTAGGCAGTTTGGCTCTTTCACTTTCCCTCTCTTCTCCATGGGCAAGACTGGGAGAGGACCTTTTTCAGGACCAGCTCTTCCTCCCAGTCCCCCCTGCACCTCAGCTTGCACAAAAGGCTATGACCAGAAGCCCATTTTTGATTTTACAGACCTAAGCTTATGGGGAGGAGGGGAAGCCGCACGGTATAGCTCAGTCTTGTCACATCATGGAAGCTAACCAGGGTTAGTCCTTGGATGGGAAACACCAAGGAACACTCTGCACTGGAAGGCAATGGCAAACCACCTCTGCTTCTCATTTGCCTTAATAGCCCCTTGCTAGGATCTCTGTTGGTTGTGATTTGATAGCACTTACGTATGTACATTAGCTCATGGGGTTAGCAGAGGAATTTTTAAAAGTCGCTAGGCAAATACTGCTTTTGCCATAAGACCCAGCTCTCACCTAGTATACCACTCTAAGCCAAATGCACTCACATTAATCGAACAGCAAACCCATAACAATACGCACTGCAACAGATCCCCCTGTTCTGCTGAGTGGTTTACCTGACTGGAGGAGGAGGGGAATCAGACAGGAGCATCAAAAGGAGAGAGCCCCTCACCCAAAACTGCCGAAGGCACCTTGCAGTGGTGTGTGCAGCATGTCAAGGTGGAGTGAATAAGTGTCCTGGTATTCCAGAGTTAAAAGAAAGATTACCACACCAGCATCTGCCCGATATTTAGCTGCATGATCCATAGATAATTGGTTACAATTCTGATTAAATAAATCATTTCTAGGGCAAATGCCACCATGATTTTTTCTGGGCAAAACTTACCTTTCTCAGAAGTACAGCTAATCCAAAGAAGATTTTGAACAACAAAGACCAGCCAATTGTTCATGTTTCAGACAATTTATCAGTTGCTCCGCACTACAATATTCATTTTCAGGGATTAA
>NW_015185093.1:0-2629 GCF_001447785.1 Gekko japonicus
TCTTTTTCTACGAAACGACCCCTGTTGAGTTGGTTCCCAGCATGAGAAGTGGAGAGCATTGTCAGTCCATTAAAAGAAGGCTTTTAGCCAGATAGATAAGAACACTGAAATGCTGCTCCCTAATAGAGAGCTTCTAGCCAACAACGTGAGTCAGAAAGCAAATGCCAGCCAATTCAAAGTAGGCCTGTTGCCATGAAAAAAATTTGGACTGGTTGCTATGACTAGAAATTTAGTAATTGGCTTGCTCCTATTCAAGTACTTGCAATGGAACTGAAAGTAAGTCTAACAACTTCTCTAGCTAAAAATCATAACAAAACTATTCCATTCAGCTTCATGTCTTTCTCCACTCCTTATAACTATGCTTTTTCCCCGGAGAATTTGACTAAGAAGAAAACAAATAAGAAGCTATACCGTTTTAAAAAAGAAACTAAGCTGAATCAAGAGGTTGACATCTTCCAATTTTATAAGACTCCTTACCCATGAGGAAGATTGGTGAAATGAGCGTAAAAACTGGTGTGCTCATCGAGGATATGATTATGTTGGACTTTGCTTTGCCTATGCCTGAATTCTTTTACCAGACTGTAAGATTAATAGCTTCACAAACTGATACTCATAGAATTATTAAATGTGTCATTGTTAATTTTGCCACAGTGGTTTTTGGTCTGTTGGCATGTACCTTACTGTACTGGCAAACACAGGAAAGGTATGGCAAGCCAGTCTGGTGTAGCGGCTTAATTGTCAGACTAAACTCTGGGAGAGACCAAGGGGCCAGTCCCTAGTCTGCTGTGAAGCTTGGGGGGTTGATCTTGGGCCAGTCACACACTCTTAGCCTAACCTACCTCCTAGGGTTGTTATGAAGATCAAATGAGGAACCCCGTATGCCACCCAGAGCTCTTTGGAGGCTGGGATAAAAGTGTACTCGATAGGTAGTATGAAAACACAGAGAGACTGGATGTTAATAAATGTGTTCAAAGAACAGTTGGGCTTTCACCTGAGATGAAGCCCATGGAATTTTCAAATCACACATTATGGGGTGAACAGGTTGAGTCTGGGGTGCCTGCCACGTGTCAGACGTACCACAGTCAGACATGAATTGTCGGTTAAGAACATAAGAACATAGGAGATGCCAATGTTGGATCAGGCCAAAGGCCCATCCAGCCCAACACTCTGTGTCACACAGTGGCCAGAAATACCAGGTGCCATCAGGAGGTCCACCAGTGGGGCCAGGACATTAGAAACCCTCCCACTGTTGCCCCCCCACCAAGCACCAAGAAGACAGAGCATCACTTGCCCCAGAGCCCCTATCTATACCTTGTGGCTAATAGCCACTGATGGACCTCTGCTCCATATGCTTATCTAATTCCCTTTTGAAGCCGTCCATGCTTGTAGCCGCCCCCACCTCCTGTGGCAGTGAATTCCAAGTGTTAATCATTCTTTGGGTGAAGAAGTACTTCCTTTTATCTGTTCTAACCCGACCGCTCAGCAATTTCATGGAGTGCCCACGAGTTCTTGTATTGTGAGAAAGGGAGAAAAGTACCTCTTTCTCTACCTGCTCTTTCCCATGCATCTTATAAACCTCAATCATGTCAGGGCTCTCCCCCATTCGTACAGTGTCCAACTTGAAGCAGGACCCACAACATGCGTGGAGAAGGGAGGGACTTCACTTTCCTCCATGCCGTTTTCCCAACAAGAAATGCTCCTGGGTTTACTATTTGGCCTGTTGGAGAAACCCACACATATCCCAGGGAACATATGGGTTTCCTCAAATAGTGTTTCTCCCAGGACTGTTTCAGGGGAGAACCCATACCTCGTATCTGTGTTATGCCTGAGGTGGGGGTGGGGACTCCAGAACCCCGTGCACTCTGCAATGCGGGGGTCCCCGACGTGATGCCCGTGGGTGCCATGATGTCTGCAATACTTTTCCTGGTACCTAGTAGCAGCCAAAAGTGGGTGGGCCCAGGTGGGGCTTTTGCCCAGCAAAGCTTCTGATTGACTAATGGAGATTTGAGTGGCTGTGCAGATTAAAAAAAAAATGTTGCAATCCGCCTCTTGTGGCAGCCATTTTGTGGCAGCCATTTTGTCGCTGTGACCACCGTGCCGTGCCAGAATCCCAAATGTGCCCGCGGGCTCAGGAAGGTTGGGGACGCCTGCTGTGATGTACGAAATAGTCCCCAATCCGTTTGTTTTAAACAAGCTGTCAGTGCGGAGCGGAGGACGGTTGTAACAACTCCGCTCATCGGAACAGCCCTCTCTCTGAGCCACAGTTCCAGAAATCCTTCGCTGGCCCAGGCTTCAGAATGCCAAAAAAGCAGCAACAGTCAGACGGCAGCTTGTCAGGATGCCTTAAAGAGCCGAGGGCACCTGCCAGATAAAATGTTGACAAAAGAGGAAAGCCCGGCCAAGAGCAATAAATGGTTGGGCAAACTCAACCGGGAAGGGAGGAAGGGGCTGGCACCCGTCCACTGCAGTGCATTTTTACAGCCACATTTCCTCACTGATTCCTACTGTTTGGCAGGCATCTGACTAGCGGTCGGTCTATTCCTCAGCGGCCCCCTGTTGGCAAATTCGGAGACTCACACCGAGGCATCACTTGCAAATCAGATGGCTGAACATTGGGGGGGGGGGGGGG
>NW_015185094.1:0-1965 GCF_001447785.1 Gekko japonicus
TAAATGAAAATAAATAAATAAATAAATTAGGTTCCAGCACCTCCAAGTGCAGCAACAGAGAGGGGTGGTGCTCCTCAGATTAGTACCTCATGTGCCAGGCAGGTGGCAGCTGCTCATGCACACCAGACAGGCAGCACATGCTCCTTCTTCTCATTGCATTCCCATTACATCCCATGCAGCAGCAGCTGTCCTGCATGTCCTCACTGCAATTCTCCTGCTAGGCTAGCATATGTGGTAGATACCACACTGCTTGATGAGGTTCCTCCTGATATACTTTAATAATAATGATGATGATGATGATAATAATAATACCTTTCGATTTATTGATCGCTCAATCCTGCAGAGCTGCTGGCTCTGAGCGATTTACAGTTACACAGGTTTTCACAAGGGACTAACAATGATAGGGGTAAGGGAGGACAACATATAATTCTTTAAATCACACACATTTGCAGACGATGGGGAATTAGCACACCAGTGAATTTATAAAACAAAATAATAATCTACAGGGAAAGAACTTTGTTTTACTCTTGTGTGTGCATGGGGGGAGTTTTTCAAGAATCAAGTATCAAGTTCCTCATCTTGCTTCCTTATAGCTAAAAATTGGCAGCCCTTTCTAATATTGTCTTTGATTGCTACAGCACAAAAACTGCAATAGGGAAAACTGCTGTCCAGACAAGCCCTAGGAGCATCTGCTTCTGGCTCTCTACTATTTTACACTGGCCTGAGAAAGAACATACTAATCTGAGAAGGCTTTCTACCTGAGTAATATAAGTAGAGTGCATGATCACCCTTGAGATTACATACAGGGAGAGAGCTGGGTGGCTGGCAGAGGCAGAAGATGTTGTTTGTTTGTTTTACATTTCCCTCCTGTACAAGAAAATGTAAAATTGGTTTATATGAGTTGCAGGTTAAGCTAAACATTTTAACTTGTCAGTCAGCCCCATGTTTGTTGACCTAAGATTGGCAGATAGAGACAGTTTTTTAGAAGAAAAGGGGGGGGGAATAATTTCCCCAGCTTTGTCTCTAATTCTTCTTCGGAATCCATAGTGAGTACTTTTCCCTCTGACCCAGCTAAGGAACATTGTGAAAATAAACCACTCAATCAAACTCCAGCTACTTAAAGATACATGTGTGTGTTTAAAAATGTTTAACTTGTTTACTGCATGGAACTTGCTGCTCTTCACTTTGGTTCCCTTACAGTAGCATATCAGAGGTTTTCATGAGGCTCACCATATAGAATTTGCTTCCTCTTTAATGTACAGCAGTTTTATTACACACAAATACATATGCACACAGCAGCACACACATACAGAGCACAATCTGGAACAGAACAAGGCAAAATGCATTTTATTATAAAAATGAACTTGGAAGAGACTAGGGCCACAGTTTCAATGTACAGCACAAACACAGAAAACATAATTCAAGCCTCTTGTTATGGCCTTGAACACAGTGTTCCCTTTAAGCTGATTTAGTGTGAACTAACAGGTTTTTTTAGCCTCCAGCTCACACATTTTCATCTTAGCTCAGGGAGGATGGCCCCAGAGCAAACTAATTTATGCAGTAGCCAAATCGCTCACTCACAATTTTAATGTCAATAGCTCACAAAGTAGAATTTTTGGTCACAAGACTCCACAGCTTAGAGGGAGCATTGCTTGAATATATGAAGAAATGCCCTGACCTGGATAGCCCAGGCAAGCCCAATCTCATCAGATCTTGAAAGCTAAGCAGGGTCAACTCTGGCAACTCTGGCAAGTACTTGGATGGGTGACTGCCTTGAAATACTAGCAGTTGGGAAGACAGGGGCAGGCTTTATTCAGCCACCTCTCTGAATATGCTCCAGGCCCCCAGTAGGAGTCAGTCACGAGAGGTTACTTCCCACACGCCCATATGAAAAATACATAACAATAACAATAACAATAATAATAATAAAGAAACAGCCATCTTTCTAGGTTTCTGCATAGCTTG
>NW_015185095.1:0-2284 GCF_001447785.1 Gekko japonicus
GCCAGGGCCTCTTTGGTAAGGGGTGTGCTCGACACAGACCATACTAATCACTGCCTTGGGGGGTGATTTTTTTTTTTTTGAACAGAAGGAGCACATAAGAGAGAAATTCGTCGCCGACCTGCAGAGAGAATTTGCAGGGAAAGGCCTCACATTCTCCATAGGTAAGGTTTTTTTAAAGCACAAAATTGGGGGGGGGGAGCATTTTCCTCTGGGCCAAATCTCCAGAACGTGGTGTATTCCACGAGACGAGCATTTGGGATTATCTCTAATATGGGACATGAAAGGTACAGCCCTTTGGGATGTAATGTTTCTCTTGGGAGCTGTTGTGATTGTTAACGTGTGGCGTTTGGCGTGAGGAGATCCACGGAAGTGCAGGGAAATGAAATATCCAGATGCAGCCGGCCCCTTCGAGGTCTCCAGGACATCGTCATGCAGATCTGCCATTTTTCCCGCCAAAGAAATGCAAATCCAATACGAATTTGCTAAGCTGGGAGCAGTGTTCCCTCTAAGATGCGTTAGTGTGAGCCGGCTCACAGGTCTTTAGCCTCCGGCTCACAGATTTCTGTCGTCGCTCAGGAAGGGATGGGCTCCAGAGCAAACTGATTTGTGCAGCAGCCAAATGGCTCGCTCACCACTTTAGTGTCAGTCGCTCAGGAAGGAGAATTTTTGCTCACGAGGCTGCGCAGCTTAGAGGGAGCATCGGCTCCTCAGTCCGTCTCCCTTAATTCAGAAGAAAATTGGAGCAGAAAAGAAAAAGAAAGAAAGCAATCATTTGCTGTGCTGTTAACAGCTTTTAAAGAAGCGGTCTTCCTTCCAGGGGGCCAGATAAGCCTCGACGTGTTCCCAGACGGCTGGGACAAGCGCTATTGCCTGGGCATCGTGGGTGACGACGGCTTCAAAAAGATCTACTTTTTCGGAGATAAGACCATGCCAGTGAGTACGGAACGGGCCAGTCGGTACCTGACTCTAGTTTCATGCAACATATTTGTTTAAAATGTTTTATCTACCGGGCGTCCATTTCTCAGTGGGCCCACATTTGTCTGAAAAAAAAATTGGCTTGAAGAGTTTACACCCCCACCCTTCACTACCCGAAGGAGTCTCAGAGCAGCTTACAATCTCCCTTCCCTTCCTTTCCCCGCAACAGACACCCTGTAAGAAATGCTCCCTCTAAGCTATGGCGTGTTGTGAGCAAAACACACAACAGACACCCTGTGAGCTAGGTGGGGCTGAGAGAGCTCTTTTGAGAACTGCCCTTGAGAGAACAGCTCTGAGAGAACTTGTGACTGACCCAAGGTGACACTAGCAGCTGCATGTGGAGGCGTGGGGAAGAAGAAGAGGAGGAGATTGGATTTATACCCCGCCCTTCACTCCCTGAAGGAGTCTCAGAGCAGCTTACAAACTCCTTCCCCTTCCCCTCCCCACAACAGACACCCCGTGAGGTAGGTGGGGCTGAGAGAGCTCTGAGAGAAATTGCTCTTTTTCAAGAACAGAGGCGAAGACGGTCTAGAGAAGAAGAAGAAGAAGAAAAAGAAGAAGAAGAAGAAGAAGAAGAGATTGGATTTATACCCTGCCTTTCACTACTCAAGGGAGTCTCAGAGGGGTTTACAATCTCCTTTCCCTTCTCCTCCTCACAACAGACACCCCGTGAGGTAGATGGGGCTGAGAGAGCTCTGAGAGAAACTGCTCTTTTTCAAGAACAGCTCTGACAGAACTTGTGACTGACCCAAGGTGACACCAGCAGCTGCATGTGAAGGAGTGGGGAATCTAACCCAGTTCTCCCTGATCAGAGTCCACGCTCCTAACCCGACACCAAACTGAATAGACCCCACCCCCTGAAATCAAGTATTTGCGCATGACCACTTTTCTGCGTGGAAAAATGATCCACTCCCAGACCCTGATAGCCCAGGCAAGCTAGATCTTGTCACATCTCAGAAGCTAAGCAGGGCTGACTCTGGCAAATACTTGGAAGGGAGACCTTCAAGGGATATCTATCAGGGCTTGGGACACAGAGGCAGGCTAATCAAGCCACCTCTCTGAAAAACGGCCAAGCCCCCAGTTGGGGTTGCCAGAAGTCAACCATGACTTCCAGGCAAGCTCCCAAGAACTCACCCACGATCCACATTTGAGTGAGGATTTCTCTTTGGCAGCACAGGGGCCGAACTGTTGCAAAAACAGCAGGGAGAAGACTTGCAGGAGATATAATCTCAGGGTTCCCCCCTCTCCTTGTGTTCGATGTTTGCTTTGGCATTAAGAAATTTTCTCTCTCCTGTCAGGGAGGCAACGA
>NW_015185096.1:0-2224 GCF_001447785.1 Gekko japonicus
AGTCCGGCTTCAACTTCGTTTCGAGGGAAAACATCAGAAGTGATTAACAACCGCCAGTTGGGATCAGGGGAAGAATCTAAAGAATTAACATCCACCAGTTGGGATCAGGGGAAGAATCTAAAGATGAAGAAACCAAGTCAAGTGACTCTGCTACTTCTGGAACGGATGAGGACTGCTGTGGAAATGGGAGCGGGAGCAATGAAAGCTGTATACGACTTCAGAGATAGAAAACCAAAGTAAAGGCAGAAGGACTCTGAAAATTGCCTTTTGAAGCAAAGAAGTAAAGGAGATGCTCAGAGAGCTCTCATATAACAACTAACATATTAATACTGAAGCTGTGATAAACACGAACTCTACTAGTATATTGTTTTACTAACACTTTAAGCATTAACGTTTAGTTTAACATGGAAATGATCTCCATCTCTTGGGTTTTTAGTCTTAGTTTGGGTATCTTTTCTTTATCCCTAGTTGTAGTCCCTTTCCTAATATTTCTTTTGTAGTTTGTAGTCTTATAAAAAATAATAAAAACATCCCTCCGGGGATTTAAAAAAAAGAAGAAGAAGCGATTAACATCAAGTAGTGTGAACTTATTTCTTATTCATCAGGTAAGCAGATTGTTCTTTATGTTGCTATGTGGTTGTTATCTGGGACCAGCCCTTCCCTAAATTTAGACACTTCTTGTTCATGGGCAGATCTTTGTAACAATATGCTTTAATCTCCAAGATGCCTGGAGAACTCCAGGCCCCAATCCTCGCCAATGAGCCACTGTTTTTCTCCATGACTTAATTGCCTGTTTACTTCTAAGCAAGTGGTCCTGACCGTTAGGTGATCACATTAATGCACAGGTAGTCCTGTGCTGGGCATACTTAGTTTCAGATCTCGGCTACAATCTCTCTCTCTCTCCATCTGACTCACATTTCACGATCAAACGGAAGAACAACCACATTAACTCTGTTCCAGTGCCAGAGGGAATTAATCCGCTGCCCATTTGACTTCAGAGGGAGAACCTGATACGTTAATCAATAGTCATCCTGTTCAAATATTAATGCCCATAAATGGCTTTTAGGTGGCTGCGAAATAAGATCCCGTGACGTCCCATCAGCGGTGGAGACAAGGGCAATGGATGTTGTGTAGCTTTCAGAACCCACTTTTGGTTTTAGCTTTTCTCCCTAGCCCCCTTTTCTTAATATGCACGGAAGAGAAGACATAGACCCCCCCTCCCCTCATCTCCTGGAGCCAAAACGCAGATGCAGACATGGGCTTTTAACAACTGGAGCTGTAATGTATCGATCAGGATGAAATTCAGACCCATTCATGCAAGCATCCTTGCCAGTAAAGGTGGCTCCAAAAATATTTCTCATTTGCTCCAGGGAGCCCAGGTAGGTGAATATGGTTCTTCTCATTTCTGTCTTAGCCTGAGAGCCTAGGATAGACTGAGATGGAAAGGGGTTAGGGCTACAAGGTGGAACATCTGCTTAGCATGCAGAAGGTCCCAGGTTCCATCTCCAGCATCTCAAGGTGGACGGTGATATGAAAGACCTCTCCATGAGACCCTGGAGTTTGGTGTAGTGGTTAAGAGTGGTGGACTCTAATCTGGAGAACTGGGTTTGACGCCCCACGTCTCCACATGCAGCTGCTGGTGTGACCTTGGGTCAGTCACAAGTTCTCTTAGAGCTGCTCTCTCATGAGCAGTCCTCAAAAGAACTCTCTCAGTTTGATTCCCAACTTCTCCACGTGCGGCCAGCTGGGTGACCTTCAGTGGGCTTTACTCCCAGGATCAGAAATCTGTGACTATAGCCTAAATTGTGGAATTCACAGCCAGATGGGCGGTAGGAACAAAAGGAAATACTTCTTTGCACAACAAGTGATTAAAATGTGAAATTCACAGCCAGAGAATGTAGTGATTGGCACAGACGTAGACAGCTATGAAAGGGGACTAGACAGATGCATGGAGGAAAGGTCTATCAGTGGCTACTAGCCATGGTGACTAAAAGGAACCTCCACATGCAGAGGCAGTAAACCTCTGTTTCCCAGAATCCCAGAATCAGTAGGCAACATCAGGGAAAGGACTCTGCCCCTATGCCCTGTTGTCGGCCCTCTGAAGGAATGGTTGGCCACAGTGTGAGACATAATCTTGGACTAGATGGACTGGACCATTGGTCTAATCCAGCAGGGTTCTTCTTAAATTCTAGTGATGGCAGGGGTTGTTTCGTAGAAAAAGAGC
>NW_015185097.1:0-2525 GCF_001447785.1 Gekko japonicus
GCTCCCGCATCAGTTGGTGCAGTATGACCGGGAACACCCGGAACAACTTGTTCTGAGTCTTTTTTTGCCACGACTCCCTCGCACTTCAATCTGCCCGTCTGACCTCAGCCTCAATCTGGGGTTTATAGAACAAACCAGATGAAACTAATCAGGAATAATTCCATTCTGTGCCATGTAACTTATGACCGGAAACCATTTTTCCAAAAAAGTTGACTGATAGTTTTTATGTTCAAGTTGTAACAGTCTGTCTGTGATTTTTTCCTAAAATATAGCAGTCCCATTTCAGACATCCATAACGAAACCGACGGCCCTGACTTGTTCTTCCACTTCGAAGCTACCGCTGTCGGGGGATATAGCGTACAGTTCAATGCTTTCCTAAAATCTACAGAAACTTCTACTGAGTTGAGAACCGCCAAGCGCCACATGACAAACTCTCCACGCGCGCTCGATTAAGCAGAGTCGCCTTTGTATGACGCTACTCCGCGACGTAGGCGTGAAAGCCGGTGAGAATTACTTCAGTATTAGAGGAGCAGAATTGCGTCAGTGCTTTGCCAGATGTTTGATACACCGCCTTTCCTCTTGGTTCACGGCAGGAAATGTTTCAATAAATAATAAAAAAGAGCAACAAGCTCAATTTTATTTATTAATTTTACTTTATTGACATCCTGCGCCTTTTACCCTTTGGCCCCAGGGAAGAAGACAGCAGGGCTGAAACTTGCATGACTTGTCTGTTTATTAAAACATTTGGGCCCTGCCTTTCCTCAGGGTTCAAGACAACTTACGTTAATGGTTAAAAAAATCGGTTGAAATGAAAAATAAAAGGAAAAGGTAAAGGTTTCCCTTGCTCGAAAGCCAGTAAAATCTCCCAACTCTGAGCCGGAGAGCCGGCGCTGTCCGAAGACGTTTCCGTGGTCATATGGCCGGCATGACTAAATGCTGAAGTGCACGGAACGCTGTTAACTTCCGAAGAGGTACCCATTTATCTCCTTGCAGTTTCTTGCTTTCGAACTGCTAGGTTGGCAGGAGACGGGGCTGGAGACGGGAACTCACTCCATCAGGTGGCGCTCGGGTCTCAAACTCCCAAACTACAGACCTTCCGGCCTGCAGCTTCAGTGTCTTAACCTCTGAGCTGCTGCAGCCGAACAATAAAACATCCCACCCGAAATCTCTCCCCACCTTAAAAGGTGCTTGCTAGTCAACCCCCCCTTGAAAGCCCTGGCAAAAAAAGTAGGCCTTGCAGCACCTCTCCAGAAGATCTCCAGGAGAGGACTGCTCCCCATCACCCCTTCAGGGAGCCTCAAAAGACCCGGGGGCTCTGGTTGATGCCAGAGGGGCCACAGATGGCTTGTCTGATTACCATAGCTGGCACCCAAGGACACATGCAAGGAGACGGTCCTTCAGGCATCAGCCAGGGCTCTTTTTGTAGAAAAAGCCCAGCAGGAACTCATTAGCATATTGGGCCACACCCCTGACAGCACAGCTCATTAGCACATTAGGCCGCACCCCCATGTTACCAGAAGTGTGCTCATCCAGCCACACCCACCTTTCCCTTCTTATTCTGTTTACCTTGTTTGTTGTCAAAACCCAGGGCTTTTTTGTAGCAGGAACTCCTTTTCATGTTAGGCCACACACCCCTAATGTAGCCAAGTCCTAATGAGTTTCTGCTGTTGGGTGTGGCCTATTATGCTAATGAGTTCCTGCTGGGCGTGGCCAACTTGGGAGCCAGCCGGAACTCCGTTCCTGTGCGTTCCTGCCCCAAAATAGCCCTGGGCATCACACAGTTAAGCATTTTGCCATGAGGCAGTCAGTGGAGACAGCTGTCTTTTCTTGTCGAGCACTGCCAAGTGAGGACAAAAGCCCAACACTGTATTGTGCCATCCTTGTTGACTTTAGATTTGACTGCTTGGCTGAGAAACGCCTGCTGCCGCCGCCGCCAAATAAGACTTCTGAAGGCCAGTTGAGAACGTAGGAACATCAGAAGAACCCTGCTGGATCAGACCCGTCTAGTCCAGCCTCCTCTCTCACACCGTGGCCAACCAGTTCCTCTGGAGCACTGACAACAGGGCACAGAGGCTGAGGCCTTCATAAGAACATCAGAAGAGCCCTGCTGGATCAGACCAGTGGTCCATCTAGTCCTACATCCTGTCTCACACCGTGGCCAACCAGTTCCTCTGGAGGACCAACAACAAGGCATAGAGGCTGAGGCCTTCATAAGAACATCAGAAGAGCCCTGCTGGATCAGACCAGTGGTCCATCTAGTCCAGCATCCTGTCTCACACAGTGGCCAACCAGTTCCTCTGGAGGACCAACAACAAGGCATAGAGGCTGGGGCCTTCATAAGAACATCAGAAGAGCCCTGCTGGATCAGACCAGTGAGGGTCCATCTAGTCCAGCATCGTATCTCACACAGTAGCCAACCAGTTCCTCTGGAGGGCCAACAACAGGGCACAGAGGCTGAGGCCTTCTAAGAACACAAGAAGAGCCCTGCGTAGATCGGGCCAATGGTCCATCTAGTGCAGCATCCT
>NW_015185098.1:0-2142 GCF_001447785.1 Gekko japonicus
GGTTAGCATATAGAATACAGCAACAAGAAGGGGAAAGATATATTAAAGTACTTAAAAATTCCATGGGATAAGAAAGAAAAAAGATGAAAGACTTTAAAAAATTGTGGAGATTTATTATGGAAATTTATACAAGAAAGAAGAAGCATCACAAGATAAAATTAGAAACTACTTTGATAAGCACAAAATTAAAGTTTTAGTAAAAGATCAAAGAAAAATACTGAATGACCCAGTATCGGTGGCTGAAATAGCAGAAGCACTGAAGAAACGGGGGAAAAGAAAAAAAAACTCCAGGTCCAGATGGTCTCCCTGCAGAGTTCTACCATACTTTTGAAGATCAACTTATTCTTCCATTAAAAGCGGTGATACAGAATATTACAATTGAAGGGAGAATCCCAGATTCTTGGAATGAAGCATTGATAACACTTATAAATAAGCAAAATCTAGATGATAAAGATGTTAAAAATTACAGACCGATTTCTCTGTTAAATTTATGCCTTTATACTTGCTTCCAGAATGAAAAAAGTTCTTGTTCAACTAATTCATAAATACCAAGCAGGATTTCTTCCCAAAAGACAACTCAGAAATAATGTGAGAACAATATTGAATGTTTTAGAATACTATGAAGCTCATCCAGAGAAACAAATGGCCTTGTTTTTTTAGATGCTGAAAAAGCATTTGATAATCTCAGCTGGAACTTTATATTTGAAACCCTGTTGAAAGCCCAATCTGGAATGGAATTTTATAAACTTATTAAAGTTATTTATACCTAACTATTATTTATTTTTGCTCTGAAAGTCCTAAATGATGTAATTAGAGTGGATGCCCAAATTAAGGGTCTGAAAATAAGAGGAAAAGAATACAAACTTCAAGTATTTGCAGATGACCTTGTATTTATTTTAGAGAATCCACAAGACTCCATGAAGCATCTAGTTAATTCTTTGCAGGAATATGGAGAGGTAGTAGGACTTAAAGTAAACTATTTTAAAACAAAAATGCTGACAAAAAAATGAAGGCCTCCCAAAAACAACAACTTCAAGAATTAGCAGGAATAGAAATTCATAATAAAGTTTTTTTAACAAATAGGTGTAGCTCCCTGATTGAAAGTAATTATGTGGAATTGATGAAAGAAATTAAAAAAGACTTGAAAAAATGGAAAAACCTTCAAATATCATTAATGGGAAGAATAGCTACAATTAAGATGACTATATTACCAAGATTGATCTTTTTATTTTAGACAATACCTGTACTTCAAAATCAAAAATATTTTAAAGAACTCAACAAAACGATTTTACATTTCATATGGCAAGGGAAAAGACCAAGAATAAAACTTAAAGCTAATTTATTTGGCAAGGTAAAAAACGAATTAAGCTTAAAGCATTACAAGATGCCAAAGAGAGAGCAGGCTTTGCATTACCCGATTGGTTGCTTTATTATAGAGCAGTAGCTCTGACATGGATAAAAGACTGGATTACTCTAGAGAATCCAAGACTTTTGAAACTAGAAGGACATGACTTGCTGTTAGGCTGGCACAGTCTCTTAGGCTTTGGGAAAGCAGATACACAAAAATATTTCAAACAACATCAAACAAACCCTACTGAAGATATGGGAAGAAACAAAGCAAAAATTGTATACTAAAACTCCAAAATGAATCGCTCCTTTAGAAACTTTTACTAATCTAAACACATATTCTGAGGAAAAAACTCTAAAATATGAAGACTTGTTGGACAATAGAAATGAACTGAAACCAATAGAATCATTAACATGGTGGCAAAGAAATCAAATTATATCTAGATATTCTAAAGACAAACAGTTGGGCTTCTATGATAAAATATCAGAAATAGATAAAATTCTGATACATACAGAGGAGAGACTTATAAAGAAAATATATGCACTGTTACTAGACCATAAGACTCAAGATGAAGCAGTGAAAAATGTCATGATAAAATGGGCTCAAAACTTGAGCTATAGCATTGAATTAGATAAATGGTCACAAGTGTGGAAGAAAAACTTTAAAATTACAAAAGCAACTTCATATAAAGAAAATGTATATAAGATGTTTTATAGATGGTACTCCTGAAAAGCTGGCTAAATTTGACTCTAAATAAATGTTTAAATTATTTCTTCATTCCATAATAGATCATA
>NW_015185099.1:0-2166 GCF_001447785.1 Gekko japonicus
AACTGGAAGTTCATTAAACATGTTTGTTTCTTTAGCTACATCCTAAAACTCTTTGAGGGGGCTGTTCTTTTTCTTCTTTTTTTTAAACTCGGGATATAATAGAAGCTCGAAGACTTTGCTGGTGAGGGACTGAACAAGTCCATCATTATTTGGGTGAACTCTTTTATGGAATACTTTGTCACAATGAGTTCACCTTTCTTTGTCCACCAATGAAAATGTAATTTTTTTGGGGGGGGGGGAATGACTAACTTCGATAATAAGACTCAATTCTTTATGTCACTGAGATATTAAGAATGCTGTTTGGAGAGAAATCATGCCAGACACAGTCAGTCTCTGATTCTAGCTTCTCTAAGTCCCTCGAAATGAATCTTTCATAGTTTGGAAAATTAAAGTATAAACACAGATACAGGTGAGGTAATGATGTTCAGATATCCCCTGTAATGGTCCCTGTAAAAACTGCTGCTGCTTTGGGCGGGGATATGATACACTCCTGACTTACCTGTAGGGGTGTGTATCTGGCTGCTCCCAGATACCACCTCTTAGGTGGCCTCAAACTGTGAGGGGAGGGAGTTCATGGCATCTTCTGCTGCATCCTGGTTCTTTCAGTTCACCTGGGTACCATAAGTTGTGCAGAGAGCTCTCCTCAGCTTGGGATGTTTAGGTTTTTATACTCTCAGCTGACTTCACTTCCAGCCTGACTGTGCCCTCCTGTTCTGGTCCTCTTTCAGCGTAGGGCAGGCTGCTAACAGTTTCCTGCTGGTGGCCTCCAACTGGGGCATGGCCATACTTTCCCCACTATCATCCATGAACATGGCCCACTCATTGTGTGGACAAACCGATGCCAGGGGGTCTCTTCTCTTTTTAAAAATCGTTTCACCTCGGATTCATTGGCTGTTCAAATAAACCAACTAGATACCAAATATTATGGCTTTTGGAGTTATTTTGCTGATTATTATTTTTTTGGCTTGGGTTCAAGACAATAGTCAAGAAGACCCAAGCAAATGCAAAAGAGGGTTTCACTCCACAAAGATAACCAGGTCATTCCGGACCCCAAAATAATAAAAAAAAGACTTTCCAACTCTATTCTCAATCTTAAAAGTAACCCAGGCTGATAAACCTTCAATGATATACAGTTAAGACTCCTCATCCTCTGATTTCTTTCCTCTTAGCCCCAGGATATTTCAGAGATCTTTAGTTTCTCTTTGTATAATTTAGTGCATTTCCTTCTGAACTTGGATTCTTTAATTAGCAGTTGGCCTGCTCTGAAGAAGAAGAAGAAAAACCTTCATATAGATTTGGCTGGCTTGTGCCACGGAGGATGAAGGTGTTTCTGCTCTGCCTGCTACTCCAGTAGAACTTTAATCAGAATTTTTCATTTTTTTGGCTCCAGCCAGTAGACATTTATGTGTTGTGATGGATTAATCCAAGACAGAAAAGGCAACAGAAAGTCTCACACTTTCCTCTCTGCAAACTTGAGCTATTTGATTTATACTGTTTGTGGCTTTTAAGATGCCTCCCCCCCTCCATGTTTCCATATCCAGGCAGCAATCCTGGCAGCTTCCTTTCTATACTCCTGGGACTTCACTAGTGCAAGTGGTAATTGAATTATATCCCTGAGGCTGCATAACCTGAGAATTACCCACCTTACACCCTTAACTGCTAGCATCCTGGCTGAAAACAAGAGCCAGGAGAGAGAAACATTCAGCCTGCTTTGCTCTGTATAGCATAGTAGAGGTAAAAGGTAAATGTTTCCCTTGCTTGAAAGCCAGTCGAATCCGACTCTAGGGGGCAGTGCTCATCTCCGTTTCCAAGCCGAAGAGTCAGTGCTGTCCAAAGACATTTTTGTGGTCATGTGGCCAGCATGACTAAATGCCGAGGCACACAGAACACTGTTACCTTCCCACTGAGGTGGTATCTGTTTATCTACTTGCAATTTCTTGCTTTTGAACTGCTAGGTTGGCAGGAGTTGGGGCCAGAGATGGGAGCTCACTCTGTCATGTGGCACTAGGGTCTCGAACTGCTGAGCAACAGACCTTCCGGTCTGCAGCTCAGCGTCTTAACCTGTGAGCCACCACGCCTCTTCCCTAGTTGTCTGAAGCAAAACAGATCTTGATAGAAGGCTCTCCTCGGTACTACTGTTGTCTCCTCGGTACTACTGTCGTCCCG
>NW_015185100.1:0-2626 GCF_001447785.1 Gekko japonicus
ATAAATCCAATTTCTTCTCCTCCTCCTCCCCCTGCTCCAGTTTATCTTTGCAACAAGAACCCCATGAGACAGTTAAGGCTGACGGAGACTGACCGGCTCAAGGTTACTTAGCAAGTTTTCATTGGCAGAGTAAGGATTTGAACCCGGATCTCCCACAACCTAGACTGACACTCTACACAAGTGATAAAGAGAAAAACTTTTTCTTCCGAAGTCAGCCTGACAGCTCCAGATACACAACCGCAATAACAAACGTGGCATTTTAAGCTCTTTCAAAAGACATAAAATGTCAAACACACACTGAAATAACTACGGAGATCAGCACAGGTGAGAGGCTGGACTGGAGAGCTCCTCCTAGTGGTGACTGTTAGTAAATGGCTGCTGAGAAGGGCCGGATTTAGACAGGCTGTTGGGGCGAAATAAAACAGAAGTCTGGTGGCCCCTTAAAGGCTAACAACCTTGATTCCCACATGTGTTTTTGAGCTCATTTCTTTAGAGGCAATGGGGGGCTATCTTCCCAGCTCTGAGAAACATACAGATTTGTTGTTCAGTCGCACAGTCGAGTCCGACTCTTCGCGACCCCATGGATCAGATCCCGCCAGGCCTTCCTGTCTTCCGCCGTCCTCTGAAGTTGGCTCCATTTCATGTTCGTTGCATCTATGACACTGTCTAACCATCTCATCCTTTGCCGTCCCCGTCTTCTTTGACCTTCAATTTTTCCCAGCACCAGGGTCTTCTCCAGTGAGTGCTCCCTTCTCATTTGGTGGCCAAAGTATCTGAGCTTCAGTTTCATTATCTGGCCTTCCAGGGAACAGTCAGGGTTGATTTCTTTTAGGATTGACTGATTTGATCTCCTTGCAGTCCAAGGGACTCTCAAGAGTCTTCTCCAGCACCACAGTTCAAAAGAATCTAGCTTGTAGGTTTTCTGTAATAGCATAAATATCGGCTGGGGGTCGGGACATTTGAGGCTACGACAGTAAAAAGGGAGATGCTGACGTCTCCCCCATCCCAGTCCGGTGTCCTCAGTATCTGTAAAAGGTAAAGGTAAAGGTTCCCTTGCTCGAAAGCCAGTCGAATCCAACTCTAGGGTTGCGGTGCTCATCTCCGTTTCAAAGACGAAGAGCGCAGCTCCTCAGTATCTGTAGTTTTCTAATAAAAAGTCAGTCAAGAGACCCATTTAAAAATCTCCCAGGTTCTCATTTTGCCTCAGCTTTAGCCTGGGAGCCTTTTAGTGGGTGGGGTGGGGTTGCCACCCTCCAGGTGGGGCCCAGAGACATCTCCTCCAACTACAACTGATCTCCAGATGACAGAGATGGGTTCCCCTGGATAAAATGGCTTCTCTTGAGGGCAAACTCTGTGGCACTGCATCCTACTGAGGTCCCATTCCTCCCCCAAATCCCACCCCCAAATCTCCAGGTATTTCCCCACACAGAGCTGGCAACCCTAGGTGTGGGGATGAAGTGTAGTGGGTTAGACGCATGAAGAAAGCATGGAGACTGATGCAGTGATCAGTTTAGCTTTACTGGTACACAACAAAGACTACGAACAACGGCCGGCTGGCCAACTATATACACTTCCCGGGGACACACCCCTGGGTCCCATTGGCGGGTTTAAATCTCCCGCCACGGTCCCATTGGTTCCCCAGTGGAGGGACCAGGATCCCAGTCCCCATTGCTGTCCAGGACTCAAGCTCAGGAGTGCGCGCTGACCCCCGGTGGAGGTCAGCGGACACAACAGGGGAGAGAGAGGTTGATAAGATCACAATCGTTGCGAAGTGGGTGAATATGGAGCGGAGGAGATCACTCTCCCCTCCCCAGAATCCTCAGCGCCAGACATTTTAAAATGGACTACATTTCCCATAAACCCACTGCTTTTTCATATAACAGAACCGTGGGACTCACTACCACAAGATGTTGTGATGGCCACTGCCAGAAATAGCTTTAAAAGGGGGCAGAGGAGGGATTTGAGGAACACATGGAGGCAGGGGTCATTCCATAGAAAAAGAGGTGCAGGAGCTCATTAGGATAACTTATTTGCATATGCCACACCCCGTGACATCACCAGAAGTGTGTCAGAAGGCAACACCCACCACTCAGGCTCCACTGGACTGTTTTGGATTGCTAGCTATTGGGGGGGACAGGGGGACGTGCACATCTGTCCTCGCAGAGGAGTGAGAGCTTGTACCTGAATAAAACTTGGTCTTAAAGGTGCCACTGGACTGTTTTGGGCTGGTGGGCCGGGGGGGGAGGGGCTCTGCAACTTACCTGGCTGCTTTCTTGCTCTGACTGAGGGCTGCTGGGAGCAGGGGGCGGGGCTTGTTGCATGTGCCCGCCACCTGGGCTCTTTACTGCCGGAGCTCCGCTCCTGTGCACTCTCGCAGGAAATGACCCCTGCATGGAGGACTGGGCTGTTGGGGACTGTCAGATGGGAAATGCAGAATGGCAGCCTTCACGTTCTAAGACTGTTTATTGGAGTGCTTGGACTGCACACCAGGAAGGGATGTGACTGACACCCTGAACGGAGGTCTGGTCTTCTTCAGAGAGAGAACACGGCAGAAGTAATTGACCTGAGCTGTCCTTGTGATTGCTCTTAAGGGCTTGTGTCTTGTGGGTGGGGCAGGGGGAGGTTC
>NW_015185101.1:0-2173 GCF_001447785.1 Gekko japonicus
ATATCATAAAACTATAACGAAGGGGACATTGGGGAGAAATATTTCCTGTTTTATATACCCTGTAATGTAGAATAACCTTTGATATACATAATTTGTTATATAACCTTTCTTTTCCTTTTGTATCCCTTTTATATCTTATCTTTTTTAAAAAAATAAAAAATAAAAACATGAATTAAAAATAATATATTTCACTTTGTTTATATCCCGTGGCTTACCCTAGGGGGGTACCGAAAGTGGCTTACATATTACTCTCCTTTCCTCTGTGAGGTAGGTCAGGCTAAGAGCACGGGACTGGCCCAAGGTCACCCAGCAAGCTTCCATGGCACAAATGGGGATTCGAACCCGGCTCTCCCAGATACTAATCTGACACTCTTAACTGCTACACCAGGATGGCTCCTGACATCTGATAGCATGTTCTATGTGTTCAACTGGTCATGATTCCATTTGGTTGCTACTGTTTCGTCAACCAGTTGATGGCGCCATTGCCAAACCCGTGGTGATGGTGGAACCAAAACAGTTTACATAAACAAGATGATACCACATCCTGATCTAGAGCTAATCTGGGATCCTCTGGTGATGTGCCAGGACTGGGGCGCTTATCATAGCTCCTCCTACCTGTGGCTATGTTCAGGCTCAATGCTTGCCAAAGAGGAAGAACAGGTGCTCAGTGTAGTTCTGGTGACAAAGATGATTTCCACATTTCTCCTCTGCTCCCCTGCATATGTTTGTAATGTCAAAATCTACAGCAGGGGTGTCAAACATGCGGCCCGGGGGCTGGATCAGGCCCCCGGAGGGCTTCTATCAGGCCCACAGTGGAACTGGCTGTCTTCTTCTTCTTCCAGTTCTGCTGCTGCTGCGTCATCGTGGGTTTGCAGCTTACAGATACACACTTGAACAGCATACTCGAGATTGCAACGGCACAGACATTTTGATGCCGTAATTCAGAGCAAGAGGTGTCAGTCATCAGACACTGTTAAAATATTGCAAGAGTGCTAATGTTTTAAGCACGTTTTTATTTTAAGTAAAAAAAAACCAAACCCTTTGTGTTTGTGTCCTTTATAAAGTTTATATCTCCGCTGCCTGTCATTACATTTTATGACACACATGGACCGGCCCAACAAGGTCTCACTTATGTCAGATCCGGCCCCCATAACAATTGAATTCGACACCCTTGATCTATAGCATCAACAAAGTGATTCCTTCATTAGCACCAACAACAGTTGAGGAACAACTAACGCAGGGGTTCCCAAGCCTTTTGAGCCCAAGGACACCTTTGGAATTTTGAGACAGGATGGCGGGTGCAGAGCCAACCATGCACAGACGCCTAGAGGAAGCACAGGTTCAGGGGACGAGAGGAATAAGAATACATTGGAAAGAGGAGTGAGAGAGAATTTAAAATTATACATGGGGTGGAGAGACTTGACAAAGACGACTTCTTCACCCACTCCCAAAGTTCTAGAACTTGAGGACATCCAATGAAGCTGATGGGCAGTAGGTTCAGGACGGAGAAAAGGAAATGCTACTTGACACAGAGAGGGATGAAAATGTGGAATCCACTGTCAGAGGATGTAGCGATGGCCACAGGAATAAGCAGCTTTCAAAGGGGTTTAGCAAGATTCATAGAGGATAAGTCTATCAGGGGCTACTAGTCATGGCGATTGAGGGGAATCTCCACATTCAGAGGCACTGATCCTCTGAAGCCCAGAGCCAGGAGGCAACATCAGGGAAGGCCTCGGCCTCTCTGCCCAGTTGTTTGTCCTCCAGAGGAACTGGTTGGCCACTGTGTGAGACAGGATGCTGGACTAGATGGCCTACTGGTCTTCTCCTTATGTTCCTAGGAAGGCCTCAGCCTCTCTGCCCTGTTGTTGGCCGTCTGGAGGAACTCATTGGTTACTCTGTGAGACAAGATGCTGGACTAGATGGACCACTGGTCTGATCCAGCAGGGCTCTTCTTATGTTCTTAGGAAGGCCTCAGCCTCTATGTCCCATTGCTGGTCATCCAGAGGAACCGATTGGCTACTGTGTAAGAGAGGATGCTGGACTAGATGGACTATTGATCTGATCCAGCAGGGCTCTTCTTATGTTCTTAGGAAGGCCTCAGCCTCTATGTCCCATTGCTGGTCATCCAGAGGAACCGATTGGCTACTGTGTAAGAGAGGATGCTGGACTAGAT
>NW_015185102.1:0-2130 GCF_001447785.1 Gekko japonicus
GAGTTAACACCTATAACTATGATTAAACTGATTGCTTGGATTCTAAATCAGATTGTAAAATAACAGTACTACAATCTAACAGCATTACAGGATAGCATTACAAAATTCAAGGGGAAATCTCAGCTTTACATACATGACCAAAAAACCAAATCATTACAGAATGGTATTACAAGATTCAAAGGGAAGTCCCAACATTACATACACAACCAAAGACCTAATAATAAAGATACTACTTGTGGAAAACAAATATCATGAATAATAAAATACACCAAAACCCAGACTACAATACCCACAGGTACACCATTTATAAAAATGAACTAAAATCTAAGGATACATTTAAGCCATGAGGATATACTGTATTAAATGTATGTATAAAAAAGCCTCCTTTTGAAGCAATAGTCTATGTGTCATGAATATCATATGTCTTGTTACTGACCACTCTTTAGATTGCCAAGCATTGCAGATGATTAACTTCATGTTTTTGATCCATATAGTGGCTCACGATAGGAGCATCTTAATTCTTAAGTCTCACTCGGGACATGTGCTCCAATATACGAGTTTTTAAACTCCTCATGGTGGACCCCACATAGTATTTGGGGCAAGAACACCACAAAACGTAGACCACTTTTGTTGAATCACAGTTAGTGAAATGTTTCAGCCTCCACATATAGTTATTTATTGTGATCTCATTGGTCTGGGTGGTATGTTGACATACTAAACAGTTTTTACCACATTTGAAATGTCCTGACGGCAAATTAGACTTGGACTGAAAATTATTCATATCAGAATGAACAACCATATCCTGAATGTTGGAACTCCTTTTATAGGCTATTTTGGAATAATTAGAACACCCCTGTAAATGCTGTATGATATGCCAATGCCTGCAGAGTATAATGCTGTCAATCCTGTTTGATCTCGGAGAGAATTGCAAAGCACAAGAGAAGGAAGATCTATACGCATGTTTTAGTTGTGCAAACTTTCTCCCCCTACTTAACATATCTGCCCTTCTCTTGGCTCTAAGGATCAGTTCTTTGGGGTACCCTCTCTGAGCAAAAACTCTAATGACATTGTTAGATTCTGCTATATAATCCATCAACCTGGTAGAGTTTCTCTTAGCTCGAAGAAACTGACTGTATGGGAGATTATCTTTAATATGTACAGGATAGAATGACTTATAATGTAGGAGAGAGTTACAGTCAGTGGGCTTATGATAGAGCTTAACCCCTAACTTTGTTTGGTTCAAAACAAAAAACAGTGGTGTCCAAAAAGTTAATACAGGATTTGAAATTAAACTTAATAGACGGGTGCAAAATATTGCACCAATCCACAAAGCCAGAAACTACATCAGCACTGTCAAAAAGACAAAATATGTCATCAATGTAACGTTAATAAGGTCAACACCAGTACCTTGAACTGAACTCAGACACAAACCGACAGTCAGTGGAGCTGTTTTCAAAATCAGTTTTCTGGACTCCTGGGGAGACTGCACATCACAGGGCCAGTGCACTCTGTCTGTAGAACTGCCAAAACCACTGAGCCAAAGGTGTGCAGCTTGGGAACTCAGAGAAGAAGCAAGTATGGGCATCTTCTAAGCTAGAGCCAGAAAAACAGGCATGTTGGGTAAGCAGCAGAGAGCCACAGGCCAAACATCTGCAGCTACAACTGCCAGAAAATTTGGGTTGCTGGGATGTATTATGCTGAAAGCTGTGGGAAAGAGCTGCGTGATAATCAATACAGAGTTTCCCAAAGGAATTTTCATTAGTCACCAAGCCCATGTTTCCTTGGAAGAGATAACAACACAGCCCACCCTTCACAACAGCTCAGGAAGTGAAGCATTGTATGACTGGAGAGCACTAAACAGTGCCGTGAAGGAGGCACCGGGGCCAGCTCTAGAAGTGGATGAGCCTCGTGCAAAATAAAACTCTGGGGGACCTAGGATGCCAGCCTCCAGGTAGGGTTTGGGGATCCCCCAGAATTACAGCCTATCTCCGGACTACCGAGATCAGTTCCTCTAGAGAAAATGGCTGCTTTGGAGGGTCCACTCTATGGCATTGTACCCCACTGAGGTCCCTGTTCTCACCAGGTTCCATCCCCAAATCTCTCTTCTTTTTTTTGGCCCCCCAAAGGGGA
>NW_015185103.1:0-2090 GCF_001447785.1 Gekko japonicus
GGGAACCTTTACCTTTACTTTACAATATACATATAGTGTATATATACTAATGCAAAAGAGTGTATGCATGAGTGTATATAAAGGCACTTCTAGAACCCATGGGCTAGGAAGAAGTGCTGAAATGTTATAAATAATTAGTACATGGTGGAGCTAAGAGAATAACAGGAGGGGGGGAAGCAGGAAAGGAAATGTTGGGCTGAAAAAGGAGCATTTGGGGGGAATGGGTTAAGCTGCTTTCCCACAGCTGCCTTTCTCCTCCTTGGATGTGCATCCTGCATCAGGATGCTTGGAATTAAAATTAATATCACAGAGGAAATGATCATAGAACTTCACGTAGCATTGTTATTTGAATCTCACTGTGGCAAAATGAAGATAAGAGTACTGGGGAGATGCTCTGATCCCAGTGATGTCTAGGATGGGCCTCTAGGTGCTGATATTCACTTACAAGGAGGCTTTCAGTGGAGGTGGGGGATTTCATTTTGTTGGGCTGAAAAATGGTATTTTTTAAAGGCCAGATTTTCCTCTGTTTTCAAATTAGGACTGCTTGCCTTTAGTACTTGGCATGCTCTGTATCTATAACACTATCAGCAACATGAAAATATTCTCATGTTAGGTTTTTGGCATCTTTCACCGGCTCTGCCCTCTGAAAAACCATCCGACATTTGGTTCAAGCGGCTGTCGGGTGAAGTCATTCCCAAACTGTATGGCAGAGTTTGCTAGCATGGCATGAGAAAATGCAAGGAAAACATTAATGAAAGGTTCTGCTAACAGAAGAGGGTGTCTGCTGTCCCCCTGCATGATATATGGTTCGAGCCTTGCCACCTTCAGTTCCAGATGAGGGTGGGTAACTCTCCTGCATCTTGGCACTGCTATGATTGCTAATGTGGGGGAATGATCTGCCCTCTGAGGAGGTTGCCCATCTGTCTCCCTGAGGCACACTTTTGGGCTACATGGACCCACTGGTGTGCTCACCCAGCTGGACCACTGGTGTGCACTGTCCAACAATACTTTTTTAAAGAAAAACAAGCATTTTAACCTGTGGCATGACAGCTTCCCACTTCCACACAACATCATGGTGCTCTCACGCACATTCTGGCTGTCCCCTGGCTTTAATGTGATCTTTCCTAAACAAACTTTCTGGAGAGCTTGCAGCAAAGCTGGGGTGGCTGCTGTGTAGACAGGAACATCTAGATGTTTTACGCAACCACTCACATGGTTGGTGCCATTTTTCCTGCTGCAAATCCCTGTGGTGGCCACACCACCCCTTCAGAAGGCTTTTCCTTTTCCTTTTTTAAAAAGGTAACTGACAGAATGTGAACTTGTTTTTTTCAGAATAGAAAAATGAAATCAGTTTCACTTCCCCCTCCCCCAGTGCTGCAACAGCCATCCAGCTGACCAATGCATGGGTATGAAGCCCCCCCCTGGCTCCAAGTAGGTTTTAAAGTCCCCCCTGCCCTCACCTGGAGAGCTCAGACAAGCCCAATCTCATCAAATCTCAGAAGCTAAGCAGGGCTGACTCTGGCAAGTATTTGGATAGGACACCTCCAAAGAATACCAGGGCCAGGAGGCAGAGGCAGGCTATCAAACCAATTCTCTGAACATCCTCCATGCCCCAGTAGGAGCTGCCAGAGGTCACCATGACTTCCAGGCATGGGCACACAAACACACAAATGGAAAAAATATAATTGCCCCCCTTACCATGCTTACACAATCATGGGGGGGACCCACCTCTTGTTAACTAAGAGTTCCATAACAGATGCGACAGATCGCAGATCTCCATTAGGCCCTAAGCAAACTCAGTGTGTAGTGGTTAGAGAGTGTTGGACTAGGACCTGGGAGATCCAGGTTTGAACCTTCACTCTACCTTGCTGGGTGACCTTGGGACACTGAAACACTTTCAGCCCAGCCTATCTCACATCATTGTTCTGAGGTTAAAATGCAGGCGAGGCCAGTGATGTAAGCTGCCACATGGAGGAGAAAGGTGGGGTATAAATGAAATAAGCAAGTAAATAAATAAATAGCCAGTTGTATGCACAGGCGGGCATGATTCCTTACAAGAGAAGGGAAGAGGGGTTGATCCTGCCTGGTTC
>NW_015185104.1:0-2141 GCF_001447785.1 Gekko japonicus
CCAGAATTGCTCTAGTCATCTTCCAGTCCACTTCATATTACACAGCTCCCCACCTGTACTAGATTTATGTTTATATTGGAATACTTAATAGAACTGATGATTGTAAGAATAAGTAAGGTCTCAAGATTGTGCCAGTTGTGGAGAGATAATGAACAGCTAGGTCAAAGCGTGGCTAAAAATGTAGTGGCAGGAAAGGATTATGTCAAAGGAACCCATGCTCTCAAGATCTCTCTGCAAGTATGGTGGCAACAATTTCTACAAGTCTTAGCCTATATTGTATTACTTCATAGTAATTTCTGCTAGTATTTGTTGACCGTTGAAAACTGCATACAGATTATGATTGTGATGAGCTTGTAAAATCCTTATTTGTGGCTAAATTCCACGATCAGAGTGGTCCTGGTGGCAGGATATGAACATGGTTTCAATCCTTCTGCTTTTCAGAAGGACTCCGATAAAAAGGGATTTGTATCAGCATGCATTCAGAAGCCATATTTCCATAGACGGGAATTAGATACCTTGCTCGAAAATGCACCATCAGTCCTAGGATGGCAACTGGGTTGCTAAAGGCTCAGATAGATGGTTCAATCAGGCTGGTCCTGACCATAACCAAGAATGGCTGAATGCCACGGGAAGGAGGGGAAGAGAAGTGGTAGGAATCACGTAAAACATTCAGCATTCAGCAGGTGGGCTCTTTCATTCATTTTACACGGCCACAGTGTAGCTCATACAAGGGCAGTGTTTGCACTTGGACTAGATGACTGAATGACCAGCAATGAGTTAACTGCTACAAGAAAACAGCAAGGTCATCGTGATGAATCTAAAAGTCCTCCAAATTTGAGTCCAGTGGCATCTTTAAGACCAACAAGTTTTGATTCTGGGCATACCACATGAAAGCTTACACTCAGAATTAAATTTTGTTGGTCTTAAAGGTGCCACTGGACTCAAACTTTGTTCTATTGCTTCAGACCAACACAGCTACCCACCTGAATCTAAAGTCCCCTAGACATTGGAAAGGTTCTGTTTCCTTTAAGGGTACTTGAAGGACCACGTCCTCCTGTATTGTGCAACCTAGCACTGAGATCATTGTTGCAGGTTCTCCTCTGCATCACTTCTCCAGGTGAAGTCAGGAGGGTTGTCGCAAGACAGAGAGCTCATTGCTTTAAAGCCCACATTGTTGTCTTTACTCAGCTGTGAGAAGCTCCTGTCTGTCATCTTCTTGATGCTTCCAGACGCAGCACCCTTTAGATCAAAACCTGGCTTCCGCCTGGGCCATTTTTACCTTCTACGCTTCCAGCCTGCACACAGCAGCATCCGTGGCAAAACCAAAAACTGGTCTATTTCCAGCTCCCTTGATGTCCCCGTGCCTCTCACTCATTAATTGGCTAGCAGATCTAATGTTCCTACCCCACAAATGGATTACTTATCCCTATACTACATTGTTCTGATTTCTAGACCATTTTATATTTCCAGTTCTGCTACTTTCATTCCATCTTACTCTTCTTAGTATTTTCTTCTGCTCTATCATTCTCTTTTAGACCCTCATTCTTAAATAAGCGATTGTTCTATGAATGCTTCACAGTGCTGTCTTAAGCAGAGGGACACCATTCTTAGCCTTAGGAGTCATTGCCCATTTTTCTTTGTGTTTGCATCTGCATGTGCTGTGCTGGCTCTTTGCTGCTGACAGTAGTACCCTTATGACCCTGAGGTGGTTTTTTGAAACCGTTAGAAAAATTCATGGTGAATAAATGGCTATTAGCTACCTTACTTTCTTCAACCCTCCAGTCCAGGTATAGGGGAGAGCTACCACCTTCGTGCCTCGATCATAAGCTTAGCATTAAGATGGCTTGACCTAGCAAAGCTTTTATTATTAGAGGAAGGCATCTGGCTGCAGGTGAAAGTATGATGTTAAGGGTGGCGGCAAGCAGGACACGTCTTTCTGGCAGAGGAGGACAAATTGCTTCCCTCTCCATCCACTATGTGTTTTGTTTTGTTTTTTAAAAAAAGACTAGGAGAGTGTTTCCAGACAAAGCACCATTTAAACTTTGTTTAATTTACTTCCACTTAGTTTTCACCACCTACCTAAAAACCAGGAAACTAGGGGATTTCTTAAGATTTTTGTCAGCAAAACCTTGCAGAAACAT
>NW_015185105.1:0-2109 GCF_001447785.1 Gekko japonicus
ACAGGCTGATATTTAGGGATCCTAGTCATTATTACTAGAAAAAGGAGGCATGGCTCATTAAGTGATGAATGTTTGACTTTTTTTTTTTATCCCAGCAAACCTGGCACCTGATCCACGTCAACTAAATGAAGTCGTTTTACGTGTAATTGTGTTTTGTTTTATATTTTTGCATTTTGTGTGTGTGCATGTTTGTGTACCCATGCCCGGAAGTCATAGCAACCTCTGGCGACTTCTACTGGGGCATGGAGGATATTCAGAGAAGTGGCTTGATAGCCTGCCTCTGCCTCCTGGCCCTAATATTCTTTGGAGGTCTCCCATCCAAATACTTGCCAGGGTCAACCCTGCTTAGCTTCTGAGATCTGACGAGATCAGGCTTGCTTGGGCTATCCAGGTCAGGGCTTTTAATGTATAATTGTGAAGACGGGTTCAAAAAAGACAACTTTACTGATCACCAAATTATGTGTTATTGTAAGAAATAAAATATACAGCTGTTGTCACATTTTATTGCTTGGTATGCATACATCAAAAAGGAAATGTTTCATAATTGGTCTACTAAAGATATTCAGCAATAATGCCATTAAAGAGCATAGGTATTCAACCATTCAAACGGCCACCTTATAGCTTTGTAACAGTGAGTTTTGTTTTTAATAATTTCAAATTAAAATAATTGCTCTCTCACAGCCTAACCTACTTCACAGGGTTACTGTGAGAATAAAAGTAAGAGGAAAACCTCTGTACAGAGCTGCTTGAATGAAAGGTAAAATAAAAATGTGATGGTAAGATTTATTCCTTCAGTTCTTTTAACCTCTTCATATAAGCATACATTCATGGCACACAGTAATAAATAATATTTGTTTGCTTTTTAGTTGAAAATGCTAAAGTTGTATAAGGCAGCAAACTTTAATACGAACACAAAAGGAGATCTGGGAGCTAAATAAGTGCAATCATAATTAGATTTTTAATTGCTACTGAAAGGCATTTTCAGTAATGTTTCATTTTTGTTAGTAAATTGAATCTAGTAAAGGGCATGTGTTTATCTCTAATGTTGGTTCATAAATAAGATTTTGAATGGTCTTACATAATCCTGTTGTTGGAAGCTTTGGCAGATAGAAGAATTGTCAGTGTTGTCCAAGTGCTTATCTCAAACAATGGAGATGTATCACAAATAGGTAGGGATTAATTATTCCTCACCCCTTTGAACTGAATTCAAGTCCTTAAGTACTGACAACGCTAGAAGCAAGGCTGCTGACAACTATTCAGACAAAGATTACTTCTTCCCTTTCTCACACTACCTAAAGCCAACTCAAACAAAATATACCCCCTGAAACATGACATGACTTGCCCAAATCCAAGAGTCCCCCGGTCAGCAAGGCCCCTGGAATTTTGTCACACTACTCTGTCTTTGTTGGCACTAGTCAGAGACCCTCCACAACCTCTGTAACATAGTTTTGGGGTCACATAGGGATGCCAGCCTCCAGGTAGGACCTGGCCCCCAGAATCACAGCTCATCTCCAAACTACAGAGATCAGCTCCTTTGGAGAAAATGGATGCTTTGGAGGGTGGACTGTATGACATTGTACCCCACTGAGGTCCCTATCCTCCCTAGGCTCCTTTCCCATATCTCCAGGAGTTTCCAAACTTGGAACAGGCAACCCTACCCCGTATCCCCCACCAGTGACCAGGGGGGACCTGGCAACCCTAGGTCACAATTTACCACTGGTCTTGTGTCCCTTTAATAGGTAGAAAGCCCTGATGCCTTTCCCAACATTTGGTCCCCTCTCTTCTCTTTCCCAGAGAGATCTCCATCCAGAGCAGCCTAGTTCCCTTTATCCACCCCTCACCCAGCTACTGAATAGGGCTATTGGAGTCAGAGAACTGATACTTTTTTATCATTAACTTTTATTAATTTTCATTAAATCCATAATTTGCCATACAATAACAACATTCAAAATTTCAAGTTATAAGGTGGAATAGCATAGGTATAATAATTGTTGGAGGTAGTAATACAGCTTCTAAAAAAACACATAACTTCAATTGTTTGTATACATATAACTGTCGAAATGATGCTAACTCAGAGCCATCTCATGTTGATTGTAAGTGAAAGAAAGC
>NW_015185106.1:0-2249 GCF_001447785.1 Gekko japonicus
AACTCAGCTTAGAGGGAACACTGCAAGGACGTATTGCAAAGACACCTTCCGAGATTTCTCATCCAAAGGAAACAAAAGCTAGGTGGTGTTACCCCCTTGAATTGCCCAACGCTTGGGGGAGAACATTCTAGTGAGAGAATGACTTACGGTTGATACACTTATTATAAATTTAAACTTTAAACCACATAGGTAAAAACATTCAGTTGTTCTTGAGATCTTGGATGAACTCACACAGCAACCTACTCACCTGGACTCCACAGAAATTGAAGAGCTTATCCAAATCTTGAGACTCTCAGCTTTTCTTTTAAAAACGGAGAGTTGAAGAAGGTATGTGTGGGCAACACCTTCTTTGCGTGAACGTTCTGTTTCTCATGATCTCTACTACCATAAATGACTTTCCCTCTGTCAGTTCATTACTCTGGGGCAAAACAGTTTATTTAATAAATGGTGTGTGTGTGGGGAAACCCTCTAAGACAGAGAACCACTGATAATAAGAATATAAGAGAAGCCATGTTGGATCAGGCCAATGGCCCATCCAGTCCAACACTCTGTGTCACACAGTGGCCAAAACCCAAATGCCATCAGGAGGTCCACCAGTGGGGCCAGAACTTCAGACGCCCTCCCACTGTAGCTTCCTAAACACTGAGAATACAAAGCATCACTACCCCAGATATAGTGTTCCATCCATAGCTTGTGGCTAATAGCCACTGATGGACCTCTGCTCCGTATGTTTATCCAATCTGTGTGCTGGAAATGCTGTCAAGTCACAGCTGATTTATGGCGACCCTATGGGGTTTTCGAGGCAAGAGATGTTCAGAGCTGGTTTGCCATTACTTGCCTCCACGCCATGATGACCCTGGTATTCCTTGGAGGTCTCCCACCCAAAATAGTAGCCAGGACTGACCCTGCTTAGCTTCCAAGTTCTGATGAGATCGGGTTAGCCTCTTTACTGGGTTGGGGGGAATTTGGGGGTTTATTGTTGTATTAAAAAAAAAAAGGTTAGCCTGGGCTATCCAGGTCAAGGCATTTATATTTATAATGATCTAAAATTTTATTGGAGCTGCGGTGGCTCAAGTGGTTAAGACGCTGAACTGCGGGCTGTGGAAGGTCGGTAGTTCAGCAGTTCGAGACCCGAGTGTGCCGCATGACGGAGTGAGCTCCCGTCTCTAGTTACAGCTCCTGCCGACCTAGCAGTTCCAAAGCAAGAAATTGCAAGTAGATAAATAGGTACCACTCCGGTGGGAAGGTAACAGTGTTCCGTGCACCTTGGTGTTTAGTCATGCCGGCCACATGACCACGGAAACGTCTTCAGACAGCGCTGGCTCTTTGGCTTTGAAATGGAGATGAGCACCGCAACCCTAGAGTAGGATTCGACTGGCTTTCGAGCAAGGGAGACCTTTACCTTTACTAAAATTTTATTAGTCTAAATTTCTTCCTTCTGCAATCAAGAAGGTCTTGTTCTTACATATTTTAACCGCTAGAGGGCAAGCTGAACCATGACACATTTCCCCTTCTCTTTGCAATATGCTTCATTCAACAGAAATACAACCGTATAGCACCACAGATGTGCGGGGGGGGGGAAAAACAACAACATCTG
Source organism: Gekko japonicus (assembly GCF_001447785.1). NCBI lineage: Eukaryota > Metazoa > Chordata > Lepidosauria > Squamata > Gekkonidae > Gekko > Gekko japonicus. Next base: position 1,598 of record NW_015185106.1, read on the forward strand.
GAGCTTACATCATCTGTGACATTTTCAAATGCAAGAAGGGAGGGGGAAGCCACTTCATTTCAAGCCTCGTCAGAACGTCAGCCTTCAAGGATGCTCCTCACTTCTACAACATGTCACATCTTGACTGTTTTGGGAACTTTCCTTTTGCTCCTGAAATCAGGTAATGCAATATTTCCATTGGGGCCCCAGTCACGTTGTTAAAAGTTGACCAGCAAGCTTACTCTGGTAGCTTCTCCAAAGGGGCTTATTTCTGGGAAGATAAAGCTGTGTAAATATTGACCATCCTCTCAACACCATCAAAGGTCTTCTGGGATATGAATCAGGACTTTGGTCCCTTCCCAGAGCAGCCCTCCAAGGTTGCTTGGGGAACTTCTGATGTGGCATATAACACAAATGGAAGGGATGCAGTTGGATACTAACCCAGGAAATGGGGAGTGGCCATGGATCAATGTTAGAGCATCTGCTTGGCATGCAGAAAGTCACTGGTTCAATCCCCAGCATCTCCATTTTAAATGATGGTAGTATGTGGTATGAAGACCTCTTCCTGAGACCCTGATGGACTGATGGTGTGTGTTCATTCAAAATGAAGTCTTCTGAAGGTAAGAGAGGGTCCATGGTGGAGTTGTAGTGGATCTACTTGGCATGCTAGAAG
>NW_015185107.1:0-2000 GCF_001447785.1 Gekko japonicus
CTCAATTTCTTTCTCTTAAAGTACCAGATACCTCTACTGTTGTCTAAGTGTTAACAGTTCATGTTATTTTATGAGCCCATGATTTAATAAGCAAAACTTGATGCCTTTTTTACAATTCTTGAAGAAGAAGTGGCAACTGGCATCATTTGATAGCTGTTAAGGCTGTATTTTGCCTCCAAATGCTTATCAACTGTTTATTCTAAATTGAAAGATTGCTTATATCACGTGAACAGAGTAAAATATGCTTTTGACTGTCCCTGAAAAAACTTGCTAGCATCCTACCAACCATTATTACTGAAAAGTCTTAAACTCACTACCTTGTGTCAATATTCAGCTTTTAGAAACAGACTCCCCCTGCGCTCATTTCTCTACTGACCTAAGTTTTATTCCTTTCATTAACTACTGCAAAGCATACAGACTGTCATTTGCTAGTCCTACTGACCTTCTAAGATTTTTTTTTGCTTTCTTAACCACTGCACAGCATCTTGCAGCGCTTATTCCCTCTACAGAAGTACTCTCAGTGCTAATTTTCTTGTACAATGTTTTTTTCTTTTCATTCTCATAAGTGTTTCTCCCTTATCTTCAGGCAACAGCTGGCCTCATTAAAATGGGTCGGCACTATCTCCCTAAAGCCTCAAAGTTTTCCTTGCTGTGGTCTGTTTTATTCTTTTCACTGCTTCAAACGCTCATAGCCTCTGTCAGTTGCCGCCACCTTTTGCGGGGGGAGGCGGCGTGGAGCTATTTTATATATCAAGAAGTTGGGGTGTGACGACACACCTCCACAACGCTCTGAAACTTCCTGCTATTTTTAGCTTTTCCAGTTTTGTTAAATCTCCTTTTAAATTGTTTGCTGACACTATGTACTCCAATTAATTTCTAGTCTGCCTAAACCTTTTCCTTTTGTGATCAGTTGGCAACCCCTTGGCCAAGCAAAAATGCATTTTCTACTTTTCTTCCTGTGGAGAGCCATCAGTTTTTTCATCAAAACTCCTGTAGCTTTTACACAGTTTGGTATTCCCTTAGGGGGAGAGCCAAACCATTGTGACTTCCTGCCCTTATTGTGCAGGTGTTTTTTTCACTTTTTCTTAACCTACAACACCTTGAAAGTGTGCATGTTTTTATTGATACTTCTTAAATGCCCTTTTTTGGCTACCCCCTTGCGGGGTGAAACCACTAATGTTATTTCCCACTCCTCTTTTGCAGCCCAATGCTTCAACCTGATACTTTACTGATGCCTACACCTCTCACGCTTTCCAGCTACAAGAAAGCCGTGGTGGAGCAGGTTAATTGCTCCTGCACAACTCTTTTAGATTTTTTTTTTAAAGGGATGAAAGGTGGCCACGTATCACCTCAGGCCTGGTATCAAATCAGACCTGGATTCTATATCATTTACATTTATCAGCTCCCTGGAGCTTGCTTTATCAGCCTATGACTGGCACATTCACAGCTGGCCAAGCACTCCTTCAGCTTACAGTTTTTTCTATCAGGCTTTGCCTGACCATATTTCGTTAGGCCCAGTGCGAATGCTAACAGGGGGGGGGGGGCAAGGGTTTTTGTTTCTATTTTAAACTCTGCAGGTCCTTCCTGGGTCCTGGCCAAGAGTGTTCGTCCAGCTCGTGATGTGGCATGCAGTACCCAAGGATCCTTTACCAGAGATGGTCAAGGTCAGCCTGCAAGAAGCTCAACGCCTGTTCTGGCGCTTGCCCAAAGCCTCCCAACTCACTCTGACATGGGGAGCCAGCTTGTTTTCTTTTGCAAAAAAGAAAAAACACCCGTTCCTGAATATTTCCTGCAGAGATTTTCAACAGGACTCCATACATCAGCATTTCTGTGCATGTGTCTGTGATGTTAAAACACTTTACCATCATCTACATTTTCTACCTCCATCACTTCTGTGTTTATTATTCTGCCTTTGCCTAAAGAAATCTGCCTACACTTTGCCTTTGAAGACTTTGAATAAACTCTCTGATCCATCATGCCAATTATACCTGTGGCAACTG
>NW_015185108.1:0-2194 GCF_001447785.1 Gekko japonicus
GCAGACCTTGGCGGGGAGGCAGACTTCTGGTAAAACACACTCAGGGGCCCAAACTGACACCGCAACCAGCTCACGTCCTGGACCTTTTCCACAGCGAAGCAGCAGTGAGGAGGGAATGGGAATGAAGCTGAGAGGGTCTCACGGCTGCATTTCCAAGAGGGCAATTTATCTGTGAGAACGGCAGCTTCAGACACAAGTGTTTCCTTTGTCCCGGCACATAATGGCGCGTGAGAAACCTGAATGCCATCCTAGGAGATGTTTCTGAGGAGGTGCCTGGCAGAATCAAAGGCGCATTGACGAGGAAACGAGGCGGCCGGTGACACTCTCGTTCTAATTACACCCCCCCTCCCCAAAAAGCGAGACGGCGAGAGAGACAATGCACACAACTATGTTATTGTGCGGCAGGTTGAGATCTCTTTTGGCTGTCCTTGGAGGACGGCCAGAGCTGCAAGGAAAAGGATGGGAAGGGGATTAAAAGACCAACAAAAAGAGAGAGAGAAAAGCCCTAAAAGATGCTGCATTGATGTCGCCTCCCTTATCTTTCTGCAGGACTCTGGGTAAAGGAAGAATGCCATGGGGTGGCACATTCCTGAATGAGCCCCATAGATCTCACCGTGGGAGGAGAGCAGGGTTCTTGGGGGAGCTCCAAGCACTCCTTTTGATACCCGCCCAAATCTAGTTTGTCTTCCTTTATTCTACCAGAAGGCTGGGAAAGCTACCCTGCTCCATCACACCCAGGACAATGCCGCTGATTATGTGGGCCAGCATGAGCGATCTGGGGCTCAGGTAGAGCAGCACACAGTGGCCTTTGTTCACCAAGAACCTTGTGGAAGGAGGCAGTGGGAAAATGGAGCAGCATGCCCTAGTTCTCGCGGCAAGCCTTCTTGTACAGGAAAGAGGGGTGGGCTGTCGTCACCCTTTAACTACTCCTATAGGCACGACCAGTGAGCAGCCAGCTCATAAGAGTATCAGAGAAGCCATATTGGATCAGGCCAATGGCCCATCCAGTCCAACACTCTGAGTCACACAGTGACTAAAACCCAAGGGCTATCAGGAGGTCCACCAGTGGGACCAGAACTCCAGAAGCCCACCCACTGTTGCCCCCCAAGCACCAAGAGGACAGAGCATCACCGCCGTATACATAAGAACATAAAATAAGCCATGTTGGATCAATCCAATGGTCCATCCAGTCCAGCACTCTGTGTCACGTAGTGGTCAAAACCCAGGTGCCATCAGGAGGTCCACCAGTGGGGCCAGAACTCCAGATGCTCTCCCACTGTTGCCTTCCATGCACCAAGAATGCAGAGCATCACTGCTGCAGACATAAGAACATAAGAGAAGCCATGTTGGATCAGGCCAATGGCCCATCCAGTTCAATGTCACATAGTGGCCAAAACCTAGGGTCCATCAGGAGGTCCACCAGCGGGGCCAGGACTCCAGAAGCCCTCCCACTGTTGCCCCTCCCCAGGCACCAAGAGTACAGAGCATCACTGCCCCAGACAAAGTGTTCCATCTAACCTTGCCGCTAATAGACACTCATGGACCTCTGTTCCAGATGTTTCTCCAATGCCCTCTTGTAGCTGTCTATCCTTACAGCTGCCAGCACTTCCTGAGACAGTGAATTCCATGTGTTAATTATTCTTTGGGTGAACATAAGAGAACATAGGAGAAGCCAATGTTGGATCAGGCCAATGGCCCATCCAGCCCAACACTCTGTGTCACACAGTGGCCGAAAATACCAGGTGCCATCAGGAGGTCCAGCAGGGGGGCCAGGACACTAGGAGCCCTCCCACTGTTGCCCCCCCCCAAGCACCAAGAATACAGAGCATCCCTTGCCCCAGACCGAGAGTTCCCAACCTACGCCATCCAGATTAAGGCAATTCCTGGATACATGGTGTCACGACTTCTCTTTTAATTTGTGTGGTTAGATATGGTGTGTCTTTAACTTTCTTGTTATTTCTCTCTTTTTGGGTATGTAACACGGCTACCAGGAATTTAATTCCAATCTGATTCATGGACCTTTCCCATGGTATTCTGCCCATGCTCTAAGGCTCCTTTGTTGGACGATGTGATGAGGATGAGACGCCAGTATTTCAATAATGTAGGATTCCAGGTTAACAATAAGCAAAATAAAACTTTATCTGTATAAGAAGTGTATTGGATTCGAGATGTTAACTCTTCAGTGAATAAAACA
>NW_015185109.1:0-1712 GCF_001447785.1 Gekko japonicus
CCCCCCCCCCACAACGCCCGAAATGGCCCATTTCAAAATGTTTTCAACAGGCTCATTAAAGCTTTTCTCCCCCTCTGGGTGGGTCTTCAAGGTTAACCGTCCGTAAAGGGTGCTGTAGAAAAGCGAACTCCGCCCTGTGGGATCAGAGAGCATTCTTCGCCTTTGTCCTCGGGAACCGTCTAAAAGCTCTGTGCGGTTTGAAAGAGATAAACCCCTATGTTCAATAAGGCTTCATTACAAAGACCAGAGAGACAAAAGGCGCACAGGTCGGTAGGCCAACTCTTAATGCAGGAAGGGTACCTATCAGCACCTGTACTGGGGGGGGGGGCACGTTCGTTCGAAGGGCAGTGGGCAGTTTGTACACCAACCAACATTAACCCCTGCAGGAATGAGGATAAAGACTCCATGCTAACAGAAAGCATTAACAGAGCCAGTTTGGTCTAGTGGTTAAGTGCGCGGACTCTAATCTGGGAGAACTGGGTTTGATTCCCCACTCCTCCACTTGCACCTGCTGGATGACCTTGGAAAAGCCATAGTTCTGTCAGAGCTGTTCTTGAAAAAGAGCAGTTTCTGTCAGAACTCTCTCAGCAAAAACTGGGGGGAAGGGAGGGGGGGAACTCAACCCAAGATAAGACTGTGAACCAAAGGGCTAAGCTAACAATGTATATTATAAAAGTACAGATATTTATTAGGGTGTACACATGTTAAAACATATACTGATAAAAATCTTTATCTAAGCATCAGACTTATAAAAACCTATCAAATACTAATACATACGATGGGTAAACACTTTCCTACTGAAGACCAAACGCGTTTCGGCCCCTAAGGGCCTTCCTCAGCGGTCACAATTATCAATATAGTATAGACACACATTCATAGACCTGTATACAAGATCTTTAGTGCTCATATATTTAAACCAGACGTTGTTTCCTTGTATATTTGTAATTGTATTACTGGTATTGGTGGTGGGCCATAGGTATAGCCATATCAATTCCACCAATTATTCTGGTAACAGAGATTTCATAGGTCTGAATGTGTGTCCCTCCATCAAGGTAAAGATTCTGATACAAGGTTCTGGTCTGCAGCTCAGCATCTTAACCTCTGAGCCACCGCATAGCCAAAGGCACAGATGGCTTTAAAAGGGGATGAGACAGATCCATGGAGGAGAGGTCTCTCACTGGTGGCTAGCCACAGTCGACTAAAGGGAATGTCAACATTCAGAGAGGGTAAACCTCAGAATCAAAGCAGCGGCCCACCTGGTCCAGTATCCTGTTTCACACAGCTGCTAACCAGATGCCTTGGCATGTCAACAGACAGGGCAGAGAAGCCAAGGCCTTCCCCTGATGTCACCTCCTTGTATTGTGTTTCAGAGGTTGACTGCATCTGGAAATGGAGGCTCCTTTTAGTCATCTTGACTGGTAGACCTCAATGGATCTTTCCCCCATCAGTCTTTCTGACAGAGTCAGGTAGGTAGCCGTGTTCAGCTGAAGCAACAGAATGAAGTCTGAGTCCAGTGGCCAACAAAGTTTAATTCTGGGTATAAGCTTCTGTGTGCATGCACACTTCTTCAGATACATGTACAACCAAGTTTGGCATCATGGTTAGGAGCGCGGACTCTAATCTGGTTCCCCACTCCTCCACATGCAGCTGCTGGTATGACCTTGGGTCAGTCCCAAGTTCTGCCAGAGCTGTTCTCTCATCAGCAGTTCTCT
>NW_015185110.1:0-2084 GCF_001447785.1 Gekko japonicus
CAAGCCTTGGATGAGGTCCCAGGGGGCGGTCCCGGGCTGGGGTCCATGCAAGGTGGCGCAGAGCACAGTGCCCAGCTCAGCCCCTCATGAGGCGAGGGAAGGCACCTAGCTAGAATGAGGGAAGCAGTGCCCAGCCTGCACAAGACCGGCCGGGGGCAAGGAAAGTGGCATCCGGCCAGCTGGCTAGGCGGGCAGCTTCTTCCTGCCCCCTTCCATCTCCCTGTGTGGGACTAGGGTGGGCCCAGGGTCAGACAGAATGCCTCTTCCTCTTCCTTGCTCTCTTTTGGGGGAAACAGCCAGGACAGGCTGGGGGAGGGGTCCGTTCCCGGGGAGGGTTTTTCACAACTAATCCGCCCCTGCCCACAGAGTTGTTCTCAGGATAAAATGGAGGAGAGGAAAATGAAGTAAGGTGCTTTGAACACCCAATGTGGAGAAAGGTGGGCTATCAATGAAGTAAACAAATAATAGATATAGCTGAAGTTGTGTCAGCAAGCTGCCATTGTTGTTTTTTTCTCTCTCTTCATGTATGCACTTGGTTGCTTTCGCTTTCATATGTAGACCTGTTGATGCGCTTAATTGCTTAGCTGCTGGAACATCCATATCTCTCAAGGCTACAGGTGGTTGCTGCTGGATAGTTGCTTCGGTGATCTCATGAAGAACCGTGGGAAGGAGATAGATTATGCCGCCTAGAAGTGTTTGCTCACCGGCCCGATGGCTCGCGTGGGAACTCCCGCAATTGGGCCTCAGTTGTTTGAATGTACTATAACATGCCATGCTCGTTGCTTGTTCCCCATTCCTAACAGTACTCGTGTACATGCACCTATAGCTTCAAATAAAGTAAAACCTTCCTGCAAGAGTGTACTTCATTGATGCTGTGGGGGAGCCTGACAAGTTGGAGGGACAGATAAAAGGTTGGTGCATAGGAAGGAGAGAAGAAAGCAGGGAAAGTTGAGGATATGGGGGTTGCCAGGTGAAAGGAAAGAGGAAATAGTGTGGGGAAGGTGAAGTGGGGGAAATGAGGTGCCCATCAAGTCCACTGTGTAACTGGGCCCACACTAGGATTGCCAGACCCCTGGTCCGGGCGGGGTTTCCCATCACTGGCTAGCTGGCCAGCAGGATAGCCCCACCTCCAAACAGGGACATCGTGCAGCAACATCCCCCATGTGATGACATCATGCAGAAGTGACATCATCACATCAGGACATTGTGCATCGATGCTCTGCTTTTTGGCCAAAACTCTATGGATTTAGGGGGGGGGAAACTCAAAATGCAGAGCATCACACGGCAATGTCCCCAAAGTGATTATGTCACTTCCAAGTGACATCATCGTGTTGGGGACATTACGTGACATCTCCACTCACCCCTGGAATGCCCCCCAAGCCGAGGGAACCTGGCAACCCTAGCCCGCACTGAGAACCAGCACTGCACAACTAGGCCTCAGTTCTCCTGGATATAGGCTGCCCTGGTCCGGGGGGGGTTTCCCATCACTGGCTAGCTGGCCAGCAGGATAGCCCCACCTCCAAACAGGGACATCGTGCAGCAACATCCCCCATGTGATGACATCATGCAGAAGTGACATCATCACATCAGGACATTGTGCATCGATGCTCTGCTTTTTGGCCAAAACTCTATGGATTTAGGGGGGGGGAAACTCAAAATGCAGAGCATCACACGGCAATGTCCCCAAAGTGATTATGTCACTTCCAAGTGACATCATCGTGTTGGGGACATTACGTGACATCTCCACTCACCCCTGGAATGCCCCCCAAGCCGAGGGAACCTGGCAACCCTAGCCCGCACTGAGAACCAGCACTGCACAACTAGGCCTCAGTTCTCCTGGATATAGGCTGCCAGCGGACGGGTAGGGTGGAAAACCGAAGACTGGGAGAGGATAAAGGTAGGTTGGCTGGTGGATGAGACAGAGAAGCAGCAGGAAAGGGGGAGGTGCCACATGCTTTCAAGGAAAGGAAAGAGGAAATAGTGAGGGAAAGGGGAATTTATTCTGCATTGTCTGCAAGTCCTTGTGGGTTCCCGCTTGTAGAACTCTATTGCAGTAAAGTCAAATCAGGCATAAATTATTTATT
>NW_015185111.1:0-2093 GCF_001447785.1 Gekko japonicus
TGGAGAGTCAGAGAAAGGAGGCAATGTTACTACAGTTTGACCGATCTACTGAAAACAAATCAAATAAACTTCAGATGGCTGGTCCCGGAAGGAGTCTTGTTCGAATACAAAGGAAGGAGACAAAGATTAGATTCGATCTTTAAAGTAGAGAATTTTCTTGAAAGGAACGGAGAAGATTTGGGATGGCAAGGAGAGGGAGAAGGAGAAGAAGAAACAGAATCAAAACCTGAAGATTCTAAGAACAATCAAGAATCAGAAAAACAAAACAAAACAAAAATTAGAAAACAAAGAAAAAGACAGGAGACCATGACAACACAGATGCTAACGTGATTCCAATATAGAAAAAAAGCAAAACAGAATACAGGCAAGAATGGGAAGTACTAAAAAAATTAAAATCCTCTCAATTAATATCAATGGGCTTAACAGCCCACAGAAGAGAAGGAGAACCTTTCACCAAATTGCAAAGCTGCAGGCAGATGTAATATGCCTACAGGAAACGCATATAAAAAAGGTGACGAGAAGTATTTAACATGCAAAAAATTAAGAAAAACATTTGCAGCTACAAATGTTAAGAAAAAAATGGCATGGTAATATATGCTAAAGAATACTTAAATCCACAATTGGTGCACTCATCAGAAGATGGGAGACTAACAGCAATCAAGGTTGTAAGAAAGGGAACTGAAACTTTAATTGTTAACATTTATGCACCAAATGAGAACCAAGAAATGTTCTTCAAAAGTCTAAAACAGATTATGTCAAATGCAGATTGCAAAAATGTATGTATAATTGGAGATTATAATGCGGTGTTTGATCCGGAACTGGACCGAAAAAGAAGAAGTAAAAACACAAAAATGGGACAAAGTCTACATAAAGTCTTTATACAATTGGCAGAAGAACATGGTTTAGTAGATGCTTGGAGAGTTAGGAACATAAATAAGAAAGATTTCACATTTTACTCCAATAGGCATGATTCATGGTCGCGTATAGACATGGAATGGATAAACACCACAATGCTGGGGAAAATGGCTGAAGCGGAAATTCTACCTAAAACATTTGCAGATCATAATCCGATATTACTTTCTTTTGAAGACCTGTGGAAAACTAGTAGATGGACTTTAAATAACAACCATTTAAAAGATACCAAATTTATAGACAAAACAAAGATAGAAATTAGAGAATTTTTCAAGAGGAATATCCAACCAGAAATGCCAATGCATATAGTGTGGGATACATTTAAAGCTCATATTAGAGGTTGGTTCATAAACCAACAGGCCTGGAAAAGAAAGGAAAAGAACCAACAGTACGAAAAAATGAGTAAAGAAATCAAGAAACAAGAAGACAGGTTAAAAATAAGACCGCACAAGGAAGAAGCTCAAGTAAAAATAAAGATATTAACTCATAAAATGAACTTATTATTAACCCAAGAAATTGCAAAAAAGATAGAATACGCTAAACTGTATTACTTTGAGAATGCGAACAAACCTACCAGATGGTTGTCGTACAGACTAAGGAAAGAAAGAGAGAAGAGAAATATAGCTGCGCTCAAAGATGAAAAAAATGAAGAGAAATACACACCACAGGAAATAAAAAGAATAGCACACGGCTACTTTAAGGAACTATATTATCAAAAAGATGAGCAAAAACTACAAATTCAAGAATATCTAGAGAAAAACATACAAAAATTTAACGAAGATCAAAAGAGAGTCTTGAACAAACGGATTACAACTTGTGAATTAATAGAAGCACTTAAGAAACAAAAAAACAAAAAGTCGCCAGGTCCGGACGGTTTAACGGCAGAATTCTACAAAAGCTTCAAAGAAGAGCTAATGTTTATATTAAAAGAAGTAATTCAAGATATAGAAAAACAAGGAGAATTACCAGCATCATGGAGCAGAGCAATAATAACTTAGATATCAAAACCCAATACGGAGACGAACCAAATAAAAAACTATAGACCGATATCCTTACTGAATGTAGACTATAAAATTTATGCAAATATACTGGCAATGAGACTCAAAAAGATCAAACCAAATGATAAATCAGGATCAATCGGGATTCCTACCTAAAAGGCTAATGAAAGATAACATAAGAAC
>NW_015185112.1:0-2065 GCF_001447785.1 Gekko japonicus
TGATGACTTTCCACTGTGTTTTCAGACACCATTCCAAGCCCGAAACTGACAGAGACCAGGTGACATGAAGGACTCTCCACCTAGACAACTCTGCTGCAGTTATCTTTGGGGGCTCCTGAATTTGGCTATAGTGCTCTCCTGCCCTGATTTTAAGATCATCTTCATTCTTGTGCAGAACTGGTTTAAGTTTTGTTTTAATAGATTGATTATTGCTATTGGCTGACTATAAATCGCCCTGGATGGGGGAAAGGCAATGTAGAAATTTTTAAAATTAAAACTCCCCCAGACTGTTGGATCCACATGTTAGTACCTTGTTCCACCCTCCACTGTGTGAATACCAACTCAGAACACACAACAGAAGTCCATGAAACTAAGAGACCAGATCTGTTTATTAACCTGAGTATAACAAATATGACATGTCCACAGTATAAAAATGTACATAGAGCATCAGAAGTACAAGTACGACACATCCAGGATCTGTCCACGTTTCTTTGGGCAATGAGACGGTGAGAATTTAATGGACTGGGGTGGGGTGGAGAGCAAAGTCTGCTTGTAAAAATTTTCTCTCATTCCACAAAAATCATACAAAGTACATTCAAATACTTAAAAGTTGGTTCTCAGAATGGGGAGAGGATAAGAGAAGTCCGGTAGGGACAATGTTTTTTCTTGGCCCACGAATGTAGAGAGAAAGAGAGAGAGTAGATCCCAGCATTTCTTGCATTGCAAATTTCACTTTTGGGAAGGGCTTGGGGTGGGGTGGGGGGGAGGTTGGCGTTTCCGAAACCAATTTGTTAAATGAAAAGTACAAATTGTTTGAAACCACGTGACACATGCAACCTTCGGTCACCGACGAGCTCAAGAGGACACATGCAGGCGAAGCGCAGCAGATGGGGCCCTAGGCAGGCTCCGAATTGATGGGCGGCAAGTTTTGATGCTTGAAATACTGGACCACTTGCTGCGGGAGTTCTGCCAAGACAGCTTTGGCCAAGGTCTCTTTAGGTGCCTGGAACACAAGACAGAAAAGCATGACAGAAGGCGGGATCCATCTTGGAACTAACAGCTCAGACAGAACCTCAGACGTCTCTATATACTTTTCAAAGCCCTGACCTGGATGGCCCAGACTAGCTCAGTCTCATCAGATCTCAGAAGCTAAGCAGGGGTGAGTTGTGGATGGTACTTGGATGGGAGACCACCAAGAAAGTCCTGGGTTGCTACACAGAGGCAGGCACTGTCAACCCCACCCCACCCCCGTTCGTCTCTGGCCTTGAAAATGCTACGGGGGTTGCCATCAGTTGGCTGTGACTTGATAGCACTTTCCATGGACATTATTACCATCCTTAATAAATACTGAGTGCTCTTGGATGATTGGGTGACATGGGTTCCATTTGCATACAGTTCATAACCCTAAGAAAGCCAGTGTGGTATACTGGTTAGTATTGGATTAGGATCTAGAAGACCTGGGTTCAAATTCTGACTAAAGCGAGGAAGGAAGTGGGAAAGGCCCTGCCAATTGGCCGAGCAGCAGCTAAGTAAGATCTGACTAAGACTGTTTCTACCCAGCTTACAGTTACATAAAGCCTGGGTGTGATCAGAGGCCTAGAGCTGGCAAGCAGGGAGAGAGAGTGCCCTCTTCTCCTGTTGGTTCTGTAATATTTTCATATTGTAAGTAGCTTACAATATAGATATAGAGATACAATATAGATATAAAGAAACACAAAAACACTATGCCATGATGGACGCTGGGTGACTGCAGGCCAACCAGAATCCCTGCCCAATCCAGTTATACTGGCTCAGGAGACACATGTGGCTCTTCTGAGCACTGTCCCCAGTCTGGCACCTGCCCCCTGTTCCAGGACAGTGGACAAGAACCTTGTCCGGTGGGTCCCACCTTGAAACAGTCACCACTGGAGGAACAGGTAAGCGATGAGTCTCCTTGAGATGCCGGCCTTTAGCCAGGGATGGAAGTGAATGTGACTCTTCTGATTGATAGTAACCACAAATATGGCTTCCATCAACTGCAGAGTAAGTACCACTGAGTTACCCAACCTCACAGGGCTGTGATGAG
>NW_015185113.1:0-2299 GCF_001447785.1 Gekko japonicus
ATCGTCTGTCTGAAATTCCTCAGTGTCTTCCCGGGGTTGCTCCAGATCAGGGAACAAGGTATGAGGGGAAAAGGCCCCCGCCTCCCTTTACACCGCAGTTTAACCTTCGCACTCGCTAAGTAACTTTGAAAGAAATACGGCGGTGGCCCCTAAATATGGAACTCGGAGTGCCTTGTCTGACTAGACCCTGAAGGGCCACAAAGACACGAAATGAACCGTGGTCCAGGGGTTCTTCCAAGAAGGTTTATGAACCCAGGAGACCGCTTTTTACCCTTCAGCTGGCAAACATTACACATCATCAAACCTGGCTCGAAGAGGGTGTAGGCAAGAGGGAGGGGGCTCAGGTGGTCTTGGGGCCAATTCTGATCACCCAGTCATAGTTTCATCGCCTGGTGCGCCAGCCTTTGGTACTTTTCATCCTCTCTGGGTTTCTAACACGTTTTACATCAGAAAGGAGAAAAGGGCTTTTTTAATAAAGTGAATACGGTTGAGTGGTGCTCAGCCTGGTGTGATGGTTGGTGTGTTCGGTGAGCCATCTGGGAGACCCAGGTTCGAATCCCTGCACTGCCATGGAAGCTTCCTAGGTGATCTACACTCTCAGCCTCACAGGGTTATTGTGAGGACAGAACGGAGGAAAGGAGAATGATGCAAGCTGCTTCGTAAAACAAAAATAAAATAAAAAGTGCTCTATTGCCCTACGTACTGTATGTATTATCTTGTTTTTATCGCACCGATTGCTAGCTTGGTAATCCATTGTATTGCATTGTTTGTCATACGCATGATGCCATTCTCAAACGATGTGATCTGCCTGAAGGTTCAAGCAAGAAAGGAGGACTAAAAATGAAAGGAACAAAAAGAAATGACACACTAACTTGACTTACCTAGAAATATCCATATAAGTTAGATAGTTTGGAACTGGGTACACATCAAGGTGAACAAGTTCTGAAAGGGAAACACACAAAATTAACGCCCAAATTTAAAATAAGTGTTGTCATCACTTAGAAGGTTTCAGCAAGTGCCCTGATTGGATGTGAGTGATCACCTGATGCCAGATGGAACTTCCTCCTCATTTGACCTCATTTTTGACATGGAATCTAATGTCTACAACAATATCTAGGCCAGTGATGGCGAACCTTTTAGAGACCAAGTGCCCAAAGTAAAGGTAAAGGTTCCCTTGCTCGAAAGCCAGTCAAATCCGACTCTAGGGTTGCGGTGCTCATCTCCATTTCAAAGCCAAAGAGCCAGCGCTGCCCGAAGAAGTTTCCGTGGTCATGTGGCAGGCATGACCAAATGCCAAGGTGCATGGAACACTGTTACCTTTCCACCAAAGCGGTACCTATTTATCTACTTGCAATTTCTTGCTTTTGGACTGCTAGGTTGGCAGGAGCTGGGGCCAGAGACAGAAGCTCACTCCGTCACATAGAACTAGGTTCTCAAACTGCCAAACTACAGACCTTCTGATCGGCAGCTCAATGTCTTAGCCTCTGAGCCAATGCAGTCCACCCATGCATAATAGGCCTATATTAAAGAATTTAGTACAGGGGTCTATTGGGTGTAGTAAATAAGAAGCTGGAGACCAACTGGTGATGAAGGTGCATAGAAAGTTTATATAGATATAATGGTGAATATATACTGCTTTCATTTACTTAAAATGATTTGGCAGAGAATTCGACACTTTAAGGATGGTCTGGGCCTGGCTGGGGAGATGGCACGCGTGCCCACGGAGAGGGCTCTGAGTGCCACCTCTGGCACCCGTGCCATAGGTTCGCCGCCACTGTGCTAGGGGAAGGCCTCATGAGTTGAGACACTAAAAAAAACCCCAACATTTTCACAACTAGCCACCATATCAGGTATTCATATGTATTAGCCTACAATTACATTATTTATTTATTATATTTGTACCCCGCCCATCCCGCAAGCGGGCTCAGCCAGGGGCTAACCTGGATCGCCCAGGATAGCCTGATCTCATCAGATCTTGGAAGCTAAGCAGGGCCGGACCCGGACAGTATTTGGATGGGAGACCACCCAGGTCGTGATGTGGAGGCAGGCACTAGCAAACCATCTATACCCAGAATTAAACTCCGTTGGTCTTCAAAGTGCCACTGGACTCAGATTTTGTTCCATCTCTGACACAGCCAAGCAATGGCCAACCGCCGGTGAGCCTCTCTTGCCTTGAAAACCCTATGAGGTTGCCGTGAGCCGGCTGTGACTTGACAGCAACCACAACGTTCAGCCAGACACCATGAATGCTCTTCTCTAAAAGCTTAAATCTGCCGCTGCTCCATGGTAAAGGTAAAGG
>NW_015185114.1:0-2037 GCF_001447785.1 Gekko japonicus
AAATGAGTTCGACACCCCTGCCCTAAGGGATAAAGATAACTGACTTTCTTGTGTTGGTGTGGTTGACTGCTTTTATTGTACTGTGTGTTTAACTGGTAGCCACATTGAAGGGTGCAGAACGCGAGAGAGAATTTTAAGTAAATGAAGTACAGGGCTGGAGGACAAATGGTGGAAATGAGAAGCATCTCTTGATCTGCTTGCCACAACTGCCTGGTAGGTTTCCCCCTCTTGGTAGCAGAAACGTAGTGCCTAGGCACTTGAAAACTCAAGTTGGCTGATAATGCATATTTAATATTGGGTTGAAAAGAATAATACCAGTTTGCAGCCTGGATCTAGCTGCCGCTCAGTTTACAGAGTCTTTTTTAATTTTCTCTTTAAGGAGGTTTTTGCAGTCTCAGCTTGCAAGATCTGTGCAAAACCACAGGACATTCCCCTCATTCTGAGTTGTCTGATCATTTTATCTCTCGATAGCTTAGCTGTCTTCAGTCATTACCCAGCTGCCATTAAGATTCCTAATTCACTTAGACAGATTAGACCAAATGAGAATTGTTTTTAGTTCCCCTAAGATACCAGTAAAGTGACTGAGGAAATCACCTTGTGCAGATAAAATACCGTGTCTCATAAGAATGGGATTCTTGGGCAACTGTGTCATTCTAAACTAGGTGCTGTAATTCCACTTGGATCCTTGAGTAATCTGAACTGTCCTGTCATAAGGAGAAGATCTTCAGGCCTGTCAGGACATGAATAGCTGAGCCACTTTGGGAAATAACCATTTTCTGCTCAGTCACTGATTAAATAGGGAACTGCGGTGGGGGAGAAAAAAACCCCCACACACACATGCACGCATGGAATAGCGTTCTGCCGAGATTGGCTTTCTGTATCATTAAAAATTGTCAGTTGGCACTTGGCCATTAGTTAGAGTGAGCGACCAGCTTTGTAAATAAAGTTATCATTAGAAAGTCTGACTGTGCTTTAAAAAAGTCATCTTACTGAAGTCCTTAAAAATGAACAAATCATTGCTCATCCCCCTAACGACATTAAAATCAGCTGACACCAGGGCCGTAGCCAGGATTTTGTACTTGGGGGGGGGCATTTAAGTAAGTGGGGGGGCACTGTGTCAGGAGCGACGAGAGAGTAAAAGTTTTTTAAAGCAATGAGAGAGAGGGCTGGAGTGGGGATCAGACGTGCCTTGTGGCGTGCCCTGCTTGCAGCTAGCCAGAGGCCATGGCACACGTGAAAAATAAAATAAACTAGCTGGATGGGAAGTTGGGAGGCCTGGGCAGTAAGTTGGTGGGCCCGGCCCCAAGACGCCCCACTGTAGCGACACAGGCCTGGCTGACACCAAAGTTTAGGTGAGCAACACAAAAGAAGGGGCAAAAACCCTAACCCCAATACTGAAATTTGGATACATTTGAGCTCATGAGGCTGCCTCATCCTGATCAGGCCCTTGGTCCATCACAGTCAGTATTGTCTACGCAGACCGGCAGCGGCTCTCCGGGGTCTCAGTCACCTCCTCCCTGAGCCATTTAACGGGCGATGCCAAGGATTGAACCTGGGACTTTCTGCACGCCAAGTAGATGTTCTGCCACTGAGCCACAGCCCCTCCCAAAAAGTTCAGGGTGCAAGCCTGTGTAAAAAGGATTAAACAAAAAATATATATATCTTTAATGGTACAGTGCAATTAAATTTATTACGGCTTGTTGCCGTAATAAATGCCTGACATAGGCCTTTAGGCCATGCAGATCACCCATTGTGCAGTAGACATTACAAACAATGCACTTTACTATTAGTGGCACTGTTCAGAAACAATAAAACAATGAAATCGGACCGGACGAGTTTCAGCCGCAAAGGCCTTCTTCAGCGGTCCCAATTTAATACCATGTATACACTATATGAAGGAATCGGTATCGTAGTTAACCTTTTAAAGTCATGTGGGTGCATTCCAAAATAATTCCTATGGCACAGAATCAACTCTATAAGAGTGTCACATCTGGCTGCTGATCTTTACAGCCCCTCCCAAGGGAATGTGAGATAATA
>NW_015185115.1:0-2044 GCF_001447785.1 Gekko japonicus
TCCTGATACAGAGAATCAGGAGATGCAGAGTGTTATGGGAGACCCTAGCATAGGCAGCCCCCCCTTCCAAGAACATGTCTAAGGGAGAAACACGCAAGGCATTTGGCTAACAGAGCATACCCTCTTTATTAAGGGTGATAATCCTGGTGCCTGCAAGACCAAATCATGCAAGCACACCGAACAAGATTCCGAGCCCTTCCTTTGTAGGGTAAAGGAGGCAAAAGGTCCAGAATTTCAAAGAGAGTTCATCAATTCTTTCCTCAAGCATAATGTTCTCTCTAACCTTTGTTCAGAATACAATCTACATTCCAAAAAGTAAGACAAACCATGAAACTCTTCCCTGAGAGATAGTTGGGCTCCAACCTTTGACTGAGATTGTCGCTAAGGGAACAGAGGTAAAAATGAACAGATTCATGGGGAGGGGGCTCAGGCAGGAACACAACATTTCTAAAATTTGGCATACCAACATAGGCTCATAATTATAAGACATGTAAAATTCCTTAACACAGAGCTTGCCGATAAAAAAGTGAATTGAATGCCTCCAGTTGTTAAATTACTACTATTGATGCAGCTGTTATTACTATCCATACAGCTGGGGCTTGTCAGGATTAAAGTGGCAATTTCCATTAAATTTCTTTAGTTGTTGTAGAATATTTGTGTGTGATCTGTTTAGTCTTATGGGGTGGAATTCCTGCTAGTTTATTAGTTGGAATTGTAGGCTGCAACTGAGAAGCTCTGGTGTCCTGAAGCCAGTTGATCCTATCCATGTATCCCTTTGCTAATAAGTGGATGTTGGTTTGAACATACATGTTGACTGAACCTCATAGCAGGAACTTGAGTGAGGCCCCTACTCCTGATTTGCCAGGAAAAGGGAATACCATATTCCCTTCACTTATGTGCCTCCTTTCTCCCCAATGGAGATTCAAAGCAGCTTTCATTGTTTTCCTCTCTTCCTTTTCACTCTCAAAATAACACTGAGAGGTAGGTCAGGCTGAAAGTGTGTGACCGGCCTAAGGTGGGTGTTCTGGTGCTGCAAGTCCCTGAGAAAATTTTGAAATTTCACCAATTACAGGGAAATTTTGAGGCCATGTGAAACAGGTACTAGAGCATAAAAAAGGTAAAGGTTCCCTTGCTCAAAAGCCAGTCGAATCCAACTCTAGGGTTGCGGTGCTCGTCTCCGTTTCAAAGCCGAAGAGCCAGCGCTGTCCGAAGACATTTCCGTGGTCATGTGGCTGGCATGACTAAACACCAAGGCACACAGAACGTTGTTACCTTCCCACTGAAGTGGTACCTATTTATCTATTTGCAATTTCTTGCTTTCGAACTGCTAGGTTGGCAGCAGCTAGAACTAGAGATGGGAGCTCATTCCGTCATGTGGCACTCTCGAGTCTCGAACTTCTGAGCTACCGACCTTTCACAGCCTGCAGTTCTGCGTCTTAACCACTTGAGCCACCAAAGCTCCCTCCAGATGAGTAGCTTTGTTCATTTATTTCTTTATTTGCTTCAACTATAGCTTGCCTTTTTCACTGATACTTAAGGCTCCATCAATTTTGTTGAAAAATTAATTTTAAGAGGCCATGATGCTTCATTCATTTCATAGTAGATCCGCCCCGGGTCGTATAGGCTGTATCATGAAGGGCCCAGTTTTGATATCTTTAACAATAATTCCCTTACATATTGACCGTCTCCAGCTCTCCCATTGGCTGTGCATTACGCTCCATCAGCCATTGGCCCATCAACTGCCACTCAAGAGTAATCATGTGCCATTGGCTGGGGGCTAGGTCTGTTCCTCTTCCCCACCCACTGCCACTTCAGCAGCTGTTCACTGTCAAAATAACTGCCAAATGGCTGTCTCTCCTGACGAAGATACTTCTGCTTGGCTCCTGTAGGACTAACTTTTCCCTCAGTGGCTGTTGCTAGGCAACCAAGCTTGGTTCTGTCAGTAAAAAGACAAAGAATCTAGCCCATTTTTCCAAATAAAAGACATGGTTTTTTTTGTGCTAGCAATTGACCAGTTTTAGGAGGGTTTTTATGCTTGCAATGT
>NW_015185116.1:0-2055 GCF_001447785.1 Gekko japonicus
AAAATATCTTCTGAGCAGAAGCTCTCAGCACCTGAGCTGCCTGTTAAACATTTGTGCACCAGCACCCCCTAGCGGAGCTTAGCGGGAACTGTGCTGGGGACACTTCTGCATGACCCCTGCAAAGGGGGGCACTGGGGTGGGCTCAGATGTGGGGGCATGCAGCACCACCCTCAGATCCCCCAATTCCCTCCTCAATGGCGGTCTTGGACTGGAATGACCACCATTCCACTCTGGACTCTGTCATTCCAGTTCTAGAGCAATCAGTGGCCAGAGACTGTCGTTCCAAATCCATTCTGCATTTATCATTACTTCCATGTGTAGTGATGAAGTAGTGATGTATTGCACTGGAAACCATGCAAGTCATTTGTCATTCTTGACTACCAGTATGTCCAATGGACATTCCCCCCCAAACCCCACCCCCTCCAAATACATTGAGTCCACCTGTTGCATTGGCTGCCCCCCTGCCATTGACTCCAGGGACCCCCATGATCCCCTGCCCTCTCAGTGTTACTTTCATAGATGTCTTCCCCTTGGGTGACATAAGCCCCCCTTTCCTAGAGCAGACACATGAACTTCATTCATTCACTCTATTTATTTCTAACCTTTCTCCCCAAGTGGCTCACATCATTCCCCTCTCCTCCGTTTTATGCTCATAACAACCCTGTGACGGTTACACTCACCTATCCTGTGCTGAAGTGCTCATGGATTGCTGGTGATCCATCCACAGCAGCACCTGCAGCTGCTGCTCGAGGCTCTGATTCTGCAAGTAAATGACTTAGAGGGTCCCATGGCAAGCTGGTTCACCATGTACAATACCTCCACAAACCACAGACATGCTCTGTTCTCTGCCGAGGGTGGGAAACAGGCAAATGACAGAGCATCCCCCCCCCAAGATCCCCCAGGAAATGTGCCTGTGATCTTTTCCCATGGGATGTCAGGGGCCATGGTGCTACACAGCTGTGCCTAGTACTGCCTCTGCATGAACACAATGTTGGGCTTGAGTGCAGGAGGTGCTGTCGCAGCACCCAGCTTCAAGCAAGGTGTATGAGGGAGCAGGTTTGGGATCTTTGCCCTTGCTTACCTGTCAGTGTGTGGTTGCCCCTTTGGGTCAAGCCTCCAAAGATGGGTACCTGTTAGGGTTCTGACATGTGAGAGGTCAGCCACAGAGTATGGACTTTGCTTTCTTCCTTGGGTGTTAGTGCTAAGTGCCTTCTCTGTGCTTTTCCCACCACAAAAGTGCCTTGCTGCTTGCTCTAAGTCCATATGGCAGGGAGCTCTGAGATGGAGTCCCATGCTGCACACCCTAACTACTGAATTGTAAGATCTCCTGGCTGAAGTTTTTATAGGGTGGGGGGGCAGGATTGGGTGCTGGGGAGGGGGCTTGGCTGCCCCAGGGAGGGAGATGATTGGCTGAGCCTGTAGTCGGCATTCTGAGCTCCTCTGATCCTAATTGATGAGGCTGCAGCAGCAGGGGGACAACATGAGTTTTCAGTTCAATTGGTGCCTATGGGCCATGCAATGTTTTCTGTTGGCATAACTCTCCGCCTCTGGGAGGGGGCATTGCCAGGCTAAAAGGGCTCAAGGAGCCAACTATGTCTGGCCTCAGTTGCGCCAACAGGCGACTACTGTGGCCCTCTGCCAGTGCCTGAGAGTGACAGAGCGGCTCTGGGGGCCTGCTCCATTGTAACTGGCCCTTATGCTGGCATATTTTGGACATACACCAGCACAAAGGTCAGGCTCCCTGAGCGCTTTCGGACCCCCTCCTTAGGATTGCGCTGTTAGAGATATAAGGTGTTTTGAAGCACATCAGAGTTCCTGAAATCCTGACAGCCATTTATTTTTCTCAGAGAAGAGAACCATAAAATACTCCAAGAGGTCAGAGAACAGGTTTTCCACTGGGAGGTAACCATTTGCTCATCTGCCAGGGGATCAAGATGGATAGCTGCTATAAAACATGATCTGGATATGGTGGTGTGTGAGACATGTGCACCAGAATGACGGGGAGAGTTTGGGGTGTACCTTCTCAACTAGGGCAAGTCCCCTAAACCTGGTTTG
>NW_015185117.1:0-2152 GCF_001447785.1 Gekko japonicus
CAGACACCTTGTCAGGCCTCCCAGATGTCGTTTATTATTTATTTACTTTCCTCATTTGCACCATGCCTTTCTCCCCAGCAGGGGCCTGGAGTGACTTACACCCGTCTCCTCACCCCCATTTTATCCTCACGACAACCCTGTGAGGGAGGTTAGGCTGAGAGTGTGTGACTGGCCCAAGGTCACCCAGTGAACTTACATGGCAGAGTGAGGACACTCTAAGAACTACACCCAGAGGTCGATTTGGGGGGGGATCGCAGTCTGTTGCTGCAAAATAGTCCAAGAGTTCAAATAGCACCTTTAAGACTAACAAATAGCACCTTTAACCTTTAAGACTAAGACTGAGTGGTGAGTGTGGCCTTATGACACACTTCCAGTGATGGCAGGGGGTGTGGCCTTATGACACACTTCCGGTGATGTCAGGGGGTGTGGCCTTATGACACACTTCCGGTGATGTCAGGGTGTGTGGCATATGCTAATGAGTTATGCTAATGAGTTCCCCTAGCTCTTTTTCTACGAAACGACCCCTGACTACACCACACTGGTTCTCCCTTGTTAGAAAAAGGACAATGTGCAACTTAGTTCGGTTCTGACGTTCCGTGTCTCTGAAGTGATAAACCAACCTACACACATGTGAACGTACAAGGAATTATTTTGTCTGAAAACCAGACAGGATTTTTTTTAGTGTTTAGGATTGTATTCTATTCTCAAAAGACTAAGGCCCTTTCTGCACTAGACCTTTAATCCTGGTTCAGTGCTGTCTCCCAATAGCTATTCTGCACTACACTTGACTTCACCCCTCTTTTTATCCCTTTTTGGGGTCAGTTCTGGATAACACTGTGGTCACTCCAGGTTTGGACCACCGTTGCCCCAGGGTATATGGATCCTGTTTTGCCATGGGCTTTCCCTCAATCCAGAGTGGCCCGGTGCAGATTTAAGTGTAGAATTTTTAACTCAGTTTCGATCCTCCCCCACCCCTTTCCTGCCATACCTAGGACTTTAAACCCAGGTTTACTGTTGGCCATGCAGAATAGTTAACCCAGGACAGGCAAGCAACTTGGATCAGGACAAAATGAGTGCAGAAAACAACAGATGAACAGAGATGACAGCAAGGTAAATGGCCATGAGTCGAACACAGAAAAAACCCAGGGTGAGGTCCAAGTGTGAAAAGGGCCTTAATAGTTTTAATGAAACTGGTTTAAATGCGTAATGTGCACACTCCCCGAGTGGTCTGCCATGTATTTGTCAAACCACCATAAATACTTTATACATGTTTGTTAGAATGGAGTAGTAAATTTGGATCTCTTTGGGTGATGGGCTGTTCAGATGAATATTTCATTATGCCATATAAACCCAGAAAGCACTTGTGTGAATTGGCTTGCAGCCTGTTGGTTAGCACTTGACTCTCGCAAGCTTAAAGCTATCTTTAGAAATATTGATGTGAAATGATATGTACAAAATTAGATACCTGTAAAGCTTTCAAAACATGGGGTCCGCCTTATAAGATAACAGAGGGCATGGTGTGATGCACACTTCTAAAATTAATGTTTGCTGTGGAAGTACTCGTCAAACATTCCTGTGCCAAAATTCAATATACCAGCAAAAAAAGAGAAGAGTATGAAAATCAGGAAGAAAACAATGCCTCTAAATCTCACAAAATTACATTAAAATGCACAGAGGATGATATAATATAGTGCTGTATAGGAAAGATGACTCTGAAAATCTGATTCACGACAGCCTGATCTGTAATAGAATTTGCCAGAAGGGCAGAGGTAGCCACCAACTGAAATAATATATTTTGCTTTATTTCCCACAAGAAAATTAAGTTTTTCTTCTGTGGTAAGATGGAGATTCTCATTACTTTGAAGGAAAGGAGAGATTCATCTTTCCCGGTGGTTCTGATGTGGAAGGCAATGTTGAAGTGTGTAAGGAGAGTCCTCCTCGGGCAGCTTGGCAACACTTGGATAGATCGTTCCTCTGAGCCAAAAAGGGTGAGTGCGAGCCAGTATCTCAAAGATACTCCTGTATAGGAACAGGCTTTCATTTTCAGTCTTTTGTACGAAGGGCTTTTTGGTGATATCTGTAACCTACCCCCAACAAACAGAAATTCAAATCACTGATCAGTGGGGTTGCCAGCAGTATTCCCTCTAAGCTG
>NW_015185118.1:0-2133 GCF_001447785.1 Gekko japonicus
CTATGGCATTACATCCTGCTAAGGTCCCTCCAACCCCCCCCCCTGCATCCATCTTCAAAATCCCCAGGTATCCCCTAACCCAGAGCTGGCAACCCTACATATACCCCTTTGGATACTTATGGACTCATGCAGTTGCTTTAGACTGAGTTAGGCTATTGGTTTATCAGTGTCAGTGTGGTCTATATTCTGATTGGCAGTGGGTCTCTGGAATCTCAGAGATCTCTCACATCATTTGTTGCCAGAACAGTCTAACCAGAGATGCTTGAGACTGAACCTGGGGCTTTCTGTATGCAAAGCAAACGTGTCTAGCACTTCATTAATCTGGTTAACAGACTGAGATGGGATCCCTCCCATGTCTTCTGCAAACAATTTTTCCCCCTTCCCCCTTTTGGTTTAACTTTGGGCCCAAGGAATAGTTCCATGAAACTCAAAAGCTCACTCACTACTGTGCGACTTCAAGGCGATCCTGGGAATGGTACTGTAGTGCTATTCTACTGCAGTTCCATACTGTTTTTTAAAGAACTGAAAGCCCAGGTTTAAAAGCCATAATTTGTGTTTTATTTCCTTTGCTACCAAATGTTTTATAATATGGGTGTATTATATTCAAAGAATTGTCTTAGGAAAGCACTTAATATTGTATAATTGCACTCCCACTTTATATCTGATTACTTAATAGTGTTTCTCAAAAAACGCCCCATTTAAAACTAATGTTCTGTCGAACAATAGGATGTGATAGTTATAATAAAATATTTCTAATCTGTTTTTCCCTCTCTTTCTAGGGAGGTAGCTAAAACACCACCCTCGTTACTACCATCGCATTCCTAGGCCTTTTTAAATTTAGAAAGCACAACTCCTTCAAGATAGGCAATACTGATCTAAGATAACAAAAGAGCCAAAACAACGGTAGGGAAACACAGTCTATTTTCACATTATTACGTTGTGAATGTTGTTATCTCATTTAATTCCATCAAGAAATGTACCTTCTGCTCCTTCCTTTCCCTTGATTAGTCTTTCCAGGAAGGGTGACTTATTCCTAAAACATGTGATTTATACAGCGGGGTGAATTTTTCTGACTCAGCACTGACGGAGAACTTGTGGGGATTCTTGTTGAAAGGAAATCCGTTTCCTGTGCCCATCTGTGCTGCCTGTATTTACCAGTGGTTTCCCACTTTGGCCCAAGGCAAATGAACAATTGGATTGTGTGGCTTTCTTTGGAATAATCAACACCGTTGAAGGCCCACATGCAAACAAACCTGCCAGGACAGGAACAATCATTAACTGTGGCCCAAATGAAGTCAAAGTCTTTTTTAGAGCTAGGGGAGCTAAAATTTTCAGATGGACTTCCGCTTTGTTGATTTATTTACGGAGTTTTTATGCTGCCTCTTGAAGGAACCTGCATAATAATAAAAACAAAACTTTGCTTTGTGTGTGTGTGTGTGTGTGGGCTCAAATACAGCATATAGACCTCCAGGATCATCGGCTCAAAACCCCGAAGAGCAGGAAGCTGGAATCTTACACTCTGCACTACTGTCAGAACAGCTTGCTGACCTACTCCTTGCGGCACAATAGCACCACTACTGCAAATGGCCAGAGAGCGGTACTGCAGCTACTAGTTAAGCAGTGATCAGTGGACAACAGGGCCATAGCTAGTCAGGGGCAGTAGGTGCTATGCCCCTCTTACATGTGCCCGGACCCCTTCCTGGTGGATGCCATACCCTCCCCTCCCCTGCCCGCGAAGCCTACAGCTGCCACCACTCTGAGCCCTTCACTGCAGGCATGCAGAGAAAGCGCATGGTGGGGAGAGAAGAGAGGGCTGAGTGAGCAAGTGAGTGCACAGCCCGCTCCACACCCAGCCCCAGCATGTGCAAAGGGCCTGGCTGTTGGTCAGGAAGGCAGAGGTGAGAGCGACTGGCTGGCTGGCTGATGCTTGCTTTGCCCTCGAAGCCTACAGCTGCCACCACTTTGAGCCCTTCACTGCAGGCATGCAGAGAAAGCGCATGGCGGGGAGAGAAGAGAGGGCTGAGCGAACAAGTGAGTGCACAGCCCGCTCCACCCCCAGCCCCAGCATGTACAAAGGGCCTGGCTGTTGGTCAGGAGGGCAGAAGTGAGAGCGACTGGCTGGCTGGCTGATGC
>NW_015185119.1:0-2002 GCF_001447785.1 Gekko japonicus
TCTGTGTTTTAGTTGTTTTAACATATTGCATGTAAGCCACCCTGAGCCTGCCTTCGCAGGGAGGGCGGGAAACAAATCAAACAAATAAATAAATAGTGTGGGACTTGCTGTGCAGGGTTTCATAATGCTCAGTCTTATATACCATGTTATTCAATTTCTATGTAAAACCCTCAAGAGAAATCATTTGCACTTTTGGAGTAGGCTGTCATCAACATGCTGATAACATCCAGCTCTATATCTCTCTGTCCAAATCACCTGGTGGTTCCATAGACATCTTGAACGTAGTGCTGTGGTTAAGTGGCTAAGGGTGAATAAGTTGAAACAATCCTGACAAGACAGAAGTAATGCTGGTTGTAAAGACTGAGGTCTTGAAGGACCTGAGCTCCCAGGTTTTGATGGGGTCTAGCTGACACTCCCTGATTCAGTCAAGAGCCTAGGGCTTATAACTGGACTAAGCATTACCAATGGAGAAGCAAGCCAATGCAGGTGCAACAAAACATTCTATCAGCTTCACCTAGCCCAACAGATGCCCCCCTCTACCTTGACTTGACCAGTGTGGCCACATAGATACATACCATGACTAACTTGAGGCTAGACTATCGCAATGCACTCTATATAGCTCTTCCTTTGAAGTCAGCTTGGAACCCCCAGTTGGCACAATATGTGACAGCCCAATTACTAGCAGAAACTAGACATGCATGTCACACCCAGCCTGTAGTCGCTCCATTGGTTACCAATCAGCTCTTGGTCTCAATTCAAGGTACTGATTACCTCCTACAAGAGCCTTCATGGCCTAGGAGCCACACGCCTACAGGACTGCCTCTCCTACTGTGCTCCACCATAGCAGCTTCAGTTGTCTGAACTGAATCTTTTAAAGGTCCCTCCATGTAAATTTATAAGATCAGCAATTGCCCACTCATGTACATTCTCTGTGGTGACTCCCACCCTGTGGAAAGGCCTGCTTAAGGAAGTAAGGAAGGCTCCCACCATTCTGTCATCCCCCAAAATGTACAAAACAGAAATGTTCAGGAGGGCATTCTTGTAATGGAGTTGATCGGTAGTGGGTCAGAATGGTCCAGAAGAGCCCCTTCATTAGGGAGGAGGGAGGGGGTACTGCGTTGCTCGTACCTTTGCAATACCACATCCTGCACTGCTCAAATTATGCCAGCCTGGGCAGCTGGCTGTTCACATTGTCATTTAAGTTTGCATTCCATCCTATTACATTGCTCAGTTGCATGGTTTGTTATATGTCTTATAATGTATGGTCACACTGTTGGTTGCTTCCTTGAATCCTGTACTCCTAGTCCTGGCGTGTTGTCTATCTCATATACTGCATGATTGTGCTGACCTGGATAGCCAAGGCTAGCCAGATCTTATCAAATCTCAGAAGCTAAGCAAGGTCAGCTGTAGCTAGTATTTGGATGGGAGACCTCCAAGGAATACCAAGGTTGTGACATGGAGGCAGGCAATGGGCAAACCACCTCCAAAGGTCTCTTGCCCACAGGGTCACCATGTCAGCTGTGTCTTGACAGCACTTTCCACCACTACATACTGTATGTTTACTTCTCTCTCTCGTGAGCTGTGCCTTGAGACTCAGGAAGAAAGGCAGGCTATAAATAAGCTAAATAAATAAGATTCCAAATGTGGATTTGGAAAATGTATATTAGTTTTTATTCCAGATGTAATGTGATTGTCTGTTATAATATGAGAAATGGGAAAAGTCCCTTGAAAAGCTAAAATTGAATGTTTAAACACTAAATTGACAAGATGTAAACTGTTTTTTTCTTTAAAAAATATATGACTGAGAAAAAGAGTTGTGTGCTCCCCAGTCTTTAAAACAGTGCTCCAGGCAGAGCTAATAACAGTACAGTAAGAGCAACACTTTTTGTTCCTGTGAAGAAACAACAGCACAGGGAACACCTTTACCTCCTGTCAAGGGCTATGTATGTGCATATGCATACACACCAAAGTTTAATGCTGTATAGAAATATTGATTTCTAAA
>NW_015185120.1:0-2278 GCF_001447785.1 Gekko japonicus
TGCCTTTTTGGGTTTGGCTACTTTTGACTGGGTCCATGTTTTAGGCAAGCTGATTATCTGTGTGTCCTCTTTTAGGACTGTCACAGACTCAAGAGCAATACCTTTGTGGGACCCTGGGGTAGTTCAGAGATTGGGTGCCTGTATATGTGACTGTGACAGGCTTGCCCCTTGATGCAGGGTATATCAGTGGAATTACAAGCTCACGGTGTGAATAATAAATCACGATAGCAAAGCTAAAATATATAAAAACCACTGCTACGAGGCAGAAGAACTATTCTTCAGTTAAGTAGCCTTTATTGGCATGGAAAAAATGGATACAAGTTAATACAGTTTAAAAGGTAAGTTAAAACCGCAACATACATATTTTGTTGTTGTTGTTGTTCAGTCGCACAGTCGAGTCCGACTCTTCGCGACCCCATGGACAAGATCCCGCCAGGCCTTCCGGTCTTCCGCCGTCCTCTAAAGTTGGCTCAACTTCATGTTCGTTGCATCGATGACACTGTCTAACCATCTCATCCTTTGCCGTCCCCGTCTTCTTTGACCTTCAATCTTTCCCAGCATCAGGGTCTTCTCCAGGGAGTGCTCGGATTATTTCTGTGAGATCCCTCGGCGTACCTTTATAGCAGAGCAAAGAAACTTAGCCACCTTCTCGGTGACATTAGAGGAGAAATCATTCAAAAGTCTATAAACCTTAAATGCATCAGAGCAGTCCCTCATCCTAACTAGAACAGAATGGAAATGCATATAACGTAAATCTGTATACAGGCGGCAATTGAGAAGAACATGAGTGATTGACTCAACACATTTTTTATTACAGAAAAGATTAAAGAACTATTCAAATACCATAATAAATAAGACAGTCTTCAGCTGCCTTCTAAAGATGAAGGGGGGGCAGTGCACCGCCTTGAGGAGGATGTCCCATTACCCTGGGGGCCGTAGCTGAAAAGGCCCTCTCTTGTGGACCCACCAGATGAGCTTTTTTGGTTGCCGGGATGGTTGAGAGGACCCCTCTCTCCCTGGGCAGGAAGGTATGGGAGAAGATGGTCCTTCAGACACCCTGGGAATTCTGCAAAATTTCCTTTCACCTCCCACTCCGTTGAAGCCATCATTTCAAAACACACCAACCTGACATCAAAGTTCACCGGCTTTGACTGATTAATAGAAACTCCCCAGCATTTCACTACAAGTCATCTATTGGATGACTGCTGCTGCATGTCAGTGGTCCAGTCATGGAACACTGTCACGAGAACATGAAGGTTGTTCAAAGGGTTGGCCTGCTGAATTCCAGTACAGGTGAGTGAGTCCCAGTGTTGTGTGCGGTAAAGGACACAAACGCTTGCAAAAGAACCTGCTGGCCAAATTCAAGATGTGCATGCCCGAGGTTGGCCTCATGAGGTGTAGGGCTAGGCGAGCAGGAAGCTACACATCTGGTTGCCTCTCAGCCCAAGCATCGGAGCAATGATGCAAACGGCACCCACCCTCCACCTCCCAGATCCATGCCACTGCTGCCTGGGCCCAAGTTGAGCGCATGAGTTGCTTGCAGTCAATGTTCCCTCTAAGCTGTGGAGTCCTGTGAGCAAAAATTCTACTTTGTGAGCTACTGGCATTAAAGTTGTGAGCAGGTGATTTGGCTACTGCATAAATTAGTTTGCCCTGGAGCCGTCCTTCCTGAGCTGAGACAAAAACGTGTGAGCTGGAGGCTAAAAAATGGTGAGCTAGCTCACACTAACTCAGCTTAGAGGGAACACTGCTTCCTGAGCTGAGACAAAAACGTGTGAGCTGGAGGCTAAAAAATGGTGAGCTAGCTCACACTAACTCAGCTTAGAGGGAACACTGCTTGCAGTGCTGCTGGGAGCAGCTATTGGCACATGAGAAGAGGCACATCACCAAGGTCCATGCTGCCAAAGGCTGGGTTCAATGTAAACCATTGAAGTGCTTGCAGTGACTCTGGGGCTCACCAGCACACAATAAGTGTTCCTCTTGGGTTTACACTGCCACTTGCTGGTTCTGAGGTGTTTCCTACTGGGGTGCATCATGCTGTCATCAGTGGAACATGGGAACAGGTAGCGGGTTGTGGGCATAGAGCGCTGTTGGTTTCATTTTGCTTCCAGCTTATGGCGATGCACTAGGTGTAGCTTGCTCCCATTTTCACAAGAGGGTGTTCCCCACAGTTGACATTTCCACTTACAAGCATATTTATTATTATTTATTGTTTTATCTTGGTTTTATGTATAGGCTTGTGCCCTCTCGTAAGTCGCCCTGAGCCCGCTTGCAGGGA
>NW_015185121.1:0-1942 GCF_001447785.1 Gekko japonicus
CATCATGCCAGGCATGTTGTTCAGGGGACACTGTCGCATTTGGCTAAAAAAAATGTATGGTCACCATAGAGTTTTTACCCAAATGCTAGAATGTCCCCTGCACGATGTGTCTGGCGTGATGCTATCACCTCTGGGTGACGTCATCGTACCTGGCATGTGGGGCATGATGGGGCTCTTCAGGGGTGGGGCCTCCCCCTGTTGGCCAGCTGGCTGGTGGCAGATTGGAGACCCCGAAAGCAGGGGAAACCCCGCCGCCATTGGGGGGGTGGCAACCCTACCTGCATATAAACAGATAAGAAAGATGGCCAGTAAGGGAGTGCCAGAAGGAACACCCACGGGTGGAAGATACAGTTCGAAAGCTTGTACTTCTTGGAAACTCGCGTTGGTCTCTAAAGTGCAACTGGATTTAAAGCTGTTCTGCTGCAGACTAACATAGCTCCCCTCTGAAACTGTCTTGGTGGAAGAGCAAATGTAGAGTCCAGTGGCACCTTTAAGACCAACAAGGATTTACTCAAGGTATTCTAGTGTATTTCTTTTCCAGAATAGCATATTAGCATACTGAATGGATGTCTGCTGACAACATTACATCCGGCCAAAACCCAGGGCTTTTTGCATGTTAGGCCTCACACCCCTAATTGTAGCCAATCCTAATGAGTTTCTGCTGTTGGGTGTGGCCTGTTATGCTAATGAGTTCCTGCTGGGCGTGGCCAACTTGGGAGCCAGCCGGAACTCCGTTCCTGTGCGTTCCTGCCCAAAAATAGCCCTGCATCCGGCTCAAAATATACTGTTAAGTGTCCTCCACACCTGAGAGGAGATAATTAAGATTCTGTTACTTCCCACAATTAGAAAAATAACACCCTTAGACAATTTAACTGCTATTTGGACATATTTATTGCTCTGCAACTGTTGACCTTATAACCTTATAGGGTTGCCAACCCCCCCCCCCCGGTTTGCCAGGGGTCCCCCATTTTTTGGGGGGGGGGTCTACCTGCCCCACCCCCTCCCTTTAAGTGTGTGGAACCCGTGTTTCCTCCCAAGCCCGATTGCCGCAAGCTTGCAGGGAAATGCGAGCTTCGAGCTCTTCAAAGGGAAACACAGCTGCTCTTAAAGGGGAAACGCCGGCTCCTGCATTTAAAAGGGAAACGCTGGCTCCTTTAAGTGCAGGGAACTGCTGTTTCTAGAGATCCTTCACACGGGCGGGGGGGGCAGACACCCCCAACGTGACGTCTTCACGTCAGGGATGCCCCACCACCTCCGGGAACGCTCCCAAGGTCCCCCGCTGGGAGTGGAAGATGGACTTGGCAACCCTGTAACCTTAACTTGTTATTTAGTTTGTAACTTTGCATAACAAACATCATCCTGTTCCATGTTAATTTGATGCTAAACCCCAGTCTATAACTTTAGAACCCCACCTTACCATTCCAACACGTTTGAAAAAGTGTGCCTTGCACACGAAAGCTCATACCTCGAATAAACCTTTGTTGGTCTTCAAGGTGCCCTGCTGGACTCTAAATTTGGTCTACTGCTTCAGACTAGAATGGCTGACCATCTTCATCTGTCTTGGTGGAAGACAGTGATCAAGGGGAACAGGTGAATCTCCCTGGGGAGAGAATTGTGCCACCAGCTCAATCGAAACTGTTGATTTATTTTTTATTTATTTTATTTCATTTATGCCCCGCCCTCCTCGCACGCGGGCTCAGGGTGGCTGATCACATTTTGCTATCCTGCAATCGGCGATCCTCATGACGAGAACTTGGGATCTGGCCCATTCTGAGCAAATGTAATCTCGCCATTGAACCCCAAGGAGTTTCTTTTCTGTTGGGTGATGTTAACCCTGAGGTGACACGAGCTGTGGCCAGATTTTTGTCTCTTATGATATCTATAAGACACTCCTCTGGGACGCATTAATGCAGCAACTTGAAGGGTTTTATACCTTTTAATG
>NW_015185122.1:0-1998 GCF_001447785.1 Gekko japonicus
AACCAGACTGTGGCAGAACTGGCTCTGGAAAGCTGAAAAAGGGGTTCTAGGTTGTTGTGGAGGCCGGTAGCTGTTTAAAACAGTGAAGGAAAATGACACACAAATATGTCCTAGGGTGACCAACCGCCCATCCTATTAATCAGTAAGTGCTGCATGGTACTTGGCAAACAGCACCCCCTCATGGGTCCTTCTGCATCTCCTAAACCCCACAAAGGGCATGATCTGGGGGGGGGGCTCCCCAGCACTTCTTCCCCACGTGCTTAGAAATGTATGCCCACCACCCCATCATGCTCCTGCATGCTCTCTGGGGGAGTAAGCAGCTACTTCCAATGCAAAGCCAGCAGACATCCCCCACCCCCGTTTGAAGACTGGTTAAAAAAAGGCCGCGTTTGAGAAATCGGCAGTAATACTGGCTGGGAGATTAAGACAGAAAACCAAAAAAAGCTGCTACACAAAGCGCTGCAGAGTCTATATACTGAGCCACAAAACTGACAGGTAAGTATTATACAAAAAGTCCTTATTAAGAGGTCATGAAGACGTAAAAGAGCTGACGAGATTCCCCGGAGTACATTTCCGTTTCGTAATTACTTCTCCCGAACCGTCGGGTAAACCTTATGAAATTATACAATGATACAAAATTATAAAATTATATGAAATTATACGGTTTACCCGATGGTTCGGAAGAAGTAATTACGAAACGGACGTGTACTCCGGGGAGTTTTGTCAACTCTTTTACATCTTCACGACCTCTTAATAAGGACTTTTTGTATAATGCTTACCTTTCAAATTTGTGTGTCGATATATAGACTTTGGAGCGCTTTGTGTAGCAGCTTTTTTTGGTTTTCTGTTAATAGCTTTGTTGTAGCTGTGACCTTCGGTTTTTGTAAATTGTCTCTATTGGGAGATTAAGACATGCAGGGGATTCGAAGAGGGCTCCGTCCAGAGTTGTGATATATTTACCGGGTTTTACAGAGCTGGTTGCAGCGAAACGACTCGTTCCAACCTGTGGGTTTCTTTTTCCGGTTAGCAACCCTTGCAGGTTAAACGAAGGGGACAAGTGCCCAGCATGGGTCACTGCCCCGGAGGAATGCTGGCGGCTAGGAGGCCAGGCTGCAGCTGACATAATGCCTGTTTGTTACCCCCTGGGGGTGAAGTCCCAATTTGATTTAACTCTTTTAACTTCCTACTGATAGGGACTGGGGATGTCTTGATAGGAGGGGCAAAGAACTCGCCGGGCCTGACCCCCAAGTCACAATGGGGACCTTGAGTGCTAGACGAGAAAAAATTAAAGATAGCTTTCTGTTGTCCGTTCAACTTTGGTGATTTTTTTTTTTTTGCTAGAAAGACAGAGAGAGCGAGAGATGGCATTTACAGGGTGTTGCTGTTATCATTTTGTCGAACGGAAAGATCTGCCACATTCTAGTTTACGGACTGACCACAGAATGGTCTTTGGACTGAAAACTCCACTGCTGGTCAGAGCAAGGAAGGCAGGGATCGAAAAAGAAGCCTACGAGTCTGTAACGACATCACGGCACAGAGCAGTTTTGGGTTTTTTTAAAATGACACCCTGCAACACCACCCTGCGGTGACCGCTCCTCTGTGAAAACGGACTGCGTTGGTCTCTGGACTACGCCAAAGGCTGCTTGTGCAAATGAGACCGTTCGTCTCTGGACTACGTCAAAGGCTGCTTGTGCAGACGAGACAAAGGACACGTCTGGCTCTCTCGTAGACCTCCACCCTCCCCCTTGAATGTGCTGCCAGCTGAAAGCGAACAACAGTCCTTCCAGGGCAGCAAAAAACAATCCCACTCGCTTAGGAAACCCACAGACCGCTGGATCCTGTCTTGTTTAGAGAAAGCACAGAACTCAATCAAGAGGCGGTCAGGAACTCAGAGGGCAGAAGGGAAGCGACGATTTCCTCTTTGCCTGCAATCAGAAACCAGATACTGGCGTGAGGGCTCGCTTGTATCTAAACGCAGCCCCTTTTGGGGTTGTTATA
>NW_015185123.1:0-2631 GCF_001447785.1 Gekko japonicus
CACTTAGCAAGGAGTGTTTTAGTATTTCTATTTGCACAGGGACACATGGACGTCTTCCACAGCATTCAACCTATGGACTCCAGTCCAAAGAGCTACTGGTACATATGAGGTCCCTGTTGTTTTTAGAGGGACCTGAAGGCAAAGGGGCTATCCCCCTCCCCTGAAATGGACGAGAAAGCCATTCTGGCCAGGAGCTGCTGACACGATAAGATGCTTGACATTTCAGGTAATGGAGTGGCAATACCTGACACTCCGTCTGCCTCCCCAGCATGATTCCATATTCTGATATTACCACTCCCACTAATATTGGAATTGCCCTTTTGGTGAGACAGGAGTGGCTAGGAAGAAGGGAGCACTCCCCAGCTGATAAGGGGTGTAACTGCTCTTTTACATGTTAAAGCAGCACGATTTCCTATGTTGTTGTTGTTGTTGTTGTTCAGTTGCACAGTCGAGTCCGACTCTCCGCGACCCCATTGACCAGATCACGCCAGGCCTTCCTGTCTTCCGCCGTCCTCTGAAGTTGGCTCAATTTCATGTTTGTTGCATCTATGACACTGTCTAACCATCTCATCCTTTGCCGTCCCCGTCTTCTTTGACCTTCAATCTTTCCCAGCATCAGGGTCTTCTCCAGGGAGTGCTCCCTTCTCATTTGGTGGCCAAAGTATTTGAGCTTCAGTTTCATTATCTGGCCTTCCAGGGAACAGTCAGGGTTGATTTCTTTGAGGATTGACTGATTTGTTCTTCTTGCAGTCCAAGGGACTCTCAAGAGTCTCCTCCAGCACCATAGTTCAAAAGAATCTATTCTTCGGCGCTCGGCCTTCCTTATAGTCCAACTCTCACAGCCATACATGACTACTGGGAATACCATTGCTTTGACCATGCGGACTTTTGTTGGCAGGGTGATGTCTCTACTTTTTATCATGCTGTTTAGGTTCGCCATCACTTTCCTCCCAAGGAAATCTTTTAATTTCATGGCTGCTGTCACAGTCTGCGGTGATCTGGGATCCCAGGAACGTGAAGTCTGTCACTACTTCCACGACTTCCCCTTCTATTTGCCAAGGAGTGATGGGGCCGGATGCCATGATCTTAGTTTTTTTGATGTTGAGCTTCAAGCCCACTTTTGCGCTCTCCTCTTTTACCCTGAGCAAGAGGCTCTTTAGGTCCTCTTCACTTTCTGCCATTAGAGTGGTATCGTCTGCATATCTGAGGTTGTTGATCTTTTCCCCAGCAATCTTAATTCCCGCTTGTGATTCATCCAGGCCAGCATTTCGCATGATGTACTCTGCATATATATTAAATAAGCAAGGTGACAATATACATCCTTGTCGTACTCCTTTTCCTATGCTGAACCAATCAGTTGTTCCATATCCGGTTCTAACTGTCGCTTCTTGGCCCTTATACAGGTTTCTCAAGAGACATGTGAGGTGGTCTGGTACTCCCATCTCTTTAAGGACCTGCCATAGTTTGTTGTGATCCACACAGTCAGACATTGCCTTTCCCAACAAAAAAAACACTATGGGGTCACTATAAATCAGATGCAACTTGACGACACTTTTCACCATCAAACAGACCAAGTGATTGTTCACATCTGATCACCACATTGGAACAACTGAACATCACATTTGACAGTTGAACATGCTTGCAGTGAACAGCGCGGCATCCCTAGGTCAGAGTGCTGAAGTAGGAATTTACTGTCGCAAAAATATTCAGTGAAGTTGTGCCCAACATTCTGAATCTTGTCGGCTTTTCTGCATTCTCATTTTCATTGCTTCTCTGTCCCTATTGCTTCTTTTTTTCCCTTTTCCACATGTATTTTCCTCCCTCTAGCAGTTGATTTGATATTACATTGGTGTATGCTTGACATAAAAACCTGCAGTTTAAATCTGCAGGGAGATGTCAGACATACAAAAATGTAATATTGAATCGACCACTAGAGGGAGCAAAACACACATGGAAAAGGGGGGGAACCCCTGACAAAGCTATAGGGACACTCAAGTGATGAAAATGAGAATACGGCCCTTGTGTCTTCATGCTGAGGTGACTGGGGTTTTTTTCAAGCGTGAGATTGCAATTTGCTATCAAATTATGGCTAAACAGAGGAGGAATCACACATCACTCAACCCAGCTCTTTGGTGGGCACTGATTAGGCACACTGCTCAGGGCAAGTCCCTGTACTCATCGTGTTTCTGCCAAAGAAGTGTCATGTCTGTTTTGAACACACAGATAATCTCAAAACAGGGGTGCTGTTCAGAGAGAGTGGGATGTTCTCCTGTGTTTCAAACTGTGCAATTATTCCTTACAAATGTCTCTGTTTAGGCGAATTCAATGGTTTTGTGCTCGGTCAATTGCTATAAATAATTATAGATGCCTATGGACAAGAGCGGTGGCACAGTGGGTATATCCCACTGTCTTAACATCCGAACTGTGTTAGTTCGAGCCCCACGCTGGTGTGAGCAGCCAGCCTGTTGTCCCCAGCTCATCGTCCACCCAGCGATTCGAAAGCTTTGGCGAGAAGATAAGATGGGAACCACTCCTTAGAGAGGGTGGGCACACCAATCTCCCTTGTGGGAGGGTGTTAGCTGATGATTGGGACTTCCTGGTTGAGGTTGGGAAAAGGCGAAAGAACTTCTC
>NW_015185124.1:0-2024 GCF_001447785.1 Gekko japonicus
AAAAGGTTATGCTGAGGACCATGGGACCCGCATAACTATTCTGGATGAGGCTGTGGGGAAGGGGGGAAATTGGATAGAATTAAGCTCTAGAATTTACTGTATTAAAATGGTAAGTACAAGAACTGGAAATACAATGGGTGTGTCAGAGGTGAACATAATTACTGGCATAGTTTAGGGTTGCCAACTCTGGGTTTGGAAATTTCTGGGGGTTTGGGGGTGGAACCTGGGGAGAGTGATGTTCGGGGAGAGGAGGCATCTGAGTGGGGTCTAATACCATAGAGTCTACCCTTCAAATCAGCCATGCTCTCCATGGGAACTGATCTCTGTGGTCTGGAGATCAGCTGTGATTCTGTGAGATCTCCAGACCCCAACTGTAGTTTCATATAAGTGTTTCTTTGATAACACTCCTTAATTAATAGATGGTGCAGGGAACAGAAGTATGGAACCAGATGAATGATAATTAGAAAAGGCTGCATCAGAAAGTAAAGGTTTGGCATGCAGAGAATTTTCTGAGGTAACAGCATTATGTTGGAAACCACCTGAGGGCAGGCTTTGTATTGGCAGCTTCAGCAAAAGTGAAGATTAAACCTGACAAGGCAGGAGTGCTATGGATGGGTGGAAGGTCTGACCCCAGGTTTAAGATGTCACCCATTCTGCATGGGGTTGCACTTCCCTTGAAAGAATAGGTCTGTAGTATGGGCGTGGTCTTGGACCCAGGCCCACTGCTGAATAAACGGGTGGCAGCTTTGGATAGGAGTGTCTTTTACCAGCTTCAAATGGTTAGCCAGCTGCAACCTTTCCTGGGAAGAAAAAGATCTGGCCACTGCAGTGCATGACCTAGTTACATCTAGGTTAGATTACTGCAGTGCTTTCTGTATGAACCTGCCCTTGAAATGTGATCAGAAACTTCAACTGGTATAGAATACTACAGCCAGGATGTTGACTGGAGTGGGTCATAGGGATCATTCCAATCTTGTCCCATCTATACTGCCCTCAAATTTGTTTCTAGGTATGGTTCAAGGGGATGGTCTTGACTTTCAAAACCCTATATGTTTTGGGAGCAGCTTACCTGAAATGGTAACATAAGTGACGGCCTTCTTGGTCATGTACCAACACTCTAGAACTCACTTCTTTTCTGTTACCTTCTGTTGCCATCTTCTGACAGCAAGTGAAGACCTTTATTTCATTTGACCTCCCCTAAATTATCTTAGCCAAAGTTTTAAATATTTTGTATATATAGTTAACTCTTGTTTTAACGGGCTCACACTCATAATTTTTTTTAGCTATTGGCACAGATTGAAAAGGACTCCAGCAGACAATCTCACCAGCCTTTGTTTCTTTGAAAGCTTGAAAGACCCTAACTGGCAATCTAAGTATAATACAGTCCTCCAGACGTATAATCTGTCGGACGTTGTCTGTGGATCCTTTCAGGCCGATTTTGATGGCAAGGTGCAGATATACACACATGATGCTAGTCTAGGTAGAGATGTTATACTAAGGAATAAAACATCTCATTGGTATAAACTGATTAAAACTAATCATCACAGGGCACATTATCTGACTAAAATATCTTTCATTAATTTGCATTCAGTCTTTACATCCATTCACTTCCAAACTATGCAAACAGCAGTGCTTGAAGGCGATATACCAAAACACCAGCAAATGAGCGCCTTTGTATCTGTGATGGCTCAGTTCCTGAAGATCTGTGTAATTACCTCCTGGATTGTCCACTTTATTAACTCCCGAGAATGAAGGCACAATCTTAGATAAGTTGGGCCCTTGCTTCACATCCGGAAAAGTTTTAACTTTACTTGCAGAAATAGAGCCAGTGTATTCATACAAGGTTGCACTCTTTGCCCTAGCGACAAAGAAAATCCATATCAAGTTGACTAAATCCTCTCCAGCTAAATAGCCAGGGCTACATCAAAGTATTTAAGGTCCTTTTTAGTAACCTTACCCCAAACTTTGTTTTATTTTGTATCTTCTAATTTTTACCTTATATTATTTTAAGCAGTTTTATGCCA
>NW_015185125.1:0-1922 GCF_001447785.1 Gekko japonicus
TATGGCATTATATCCTGCTGAGCTCCCTTCTCTCCCCAAATCCTGTTCTCCCCAGTCTCTTCCACAAAATCTCCAGGAATTTCACAACCCAGAGTTAGCAACCGTATTCATGTGTCATGGGAGCAGTGTCTGTTGAGCAGAACGAATGGATTTTAATCAGTTTTATTCATTAAACCTGCCATTGTTACTTCTGAGCCTTAGCTTGGTTTGCATTTTGCCCAGTCCCAAACATTTAAATATAATTCTACTATGTTTCCTTCCCATCCTTTATCACAGGGATGTTTTTCTTGAAGGTTTTGACTTGCAGTTCATTAGTATCTTTATACAAATCCCAGCTTGGTTAGTAATAGACAAATTCAGAATGACATTGATCAGGACCATAGCCAGGATTTTTTAAAATTCAGGGACCTTTAAATAAGTCAAGGGGAACCCCGTACACACACCTGCAACCCCCCCCCCAAGCTACCTGGCTCCTGGGGAGAAAGGCCAGCAATCTACCATCCTGACACACATACCGCCAGGCCCTCTCCAGCCATGCCAACACAGCCAGCCCATCGGCCCCCGGGCAGTACTCACCCACACCCCAGCCCTGCATCCTTCACCTACCACTGCCATTGGATCCCCCCTGGCTGCTGGAGCTGGGCTCCCCACTCACTCCGTCTGTCGCAATCTTCCCACTGGCATAGCGAGCCCAGACACCAAGCATGGAGAGGAGGCAAGCCCAGCTGACAAGAGAGAGTGGCTGTAGCTGGTGAGAAAGAGCCATTGTGGCTGGCAGTGAGCCCAACTGACGAGAGAGAGGGGCCGGGGTTGCTGAGAGGGAGCCGCCATGGCCAGTGACGAGCACCATAAATAAAATTTTAAAATGGAAGTCAGGGGCCCTGGGTGGGATAAGATGGGAGGCCTTGGCAATAAGTGAGGGGCCCAGGCCCTGAGAGGCCCCACTATAGTTACGGGCCTGTCATTGATCAGTTGATGGTACATAAAAATTAACCACTCATATTGGATTCAGAGCATCCAGCAGTGACCCAGAAAGATTTATGGGAGGGGGAAAATGCTTAATTCCTCACCTCTCATGCTGCAGTTGTGAGAAACCACTGAGCTATGGAGCTACACGAGTTCCTTCTTGATCAACTCATTCTGAATCTTGGATATTAATACATTATTGTACAACAAGTCTTGTCGCTCCGCCACGACCTCCCCGCCACAGTTGAGACAGTAAAGGAACTCGAGACTCCATATGCGTCTTCTTGTCAAGTTTTGGATTATTTCAGTCCACTCAGCCTAGAGGAGGTTGACAAATTACTCTCATCTGTTTGCCCGACCACTTGTAGCTTCGATCCGTGCCCGTCATGGCTAATTAAAGCCAGCCACGATGGGCTACGAGGCACACTAAGGGAGATCATCAACAAGTCCCTCATTGAGGGACTGTTCCCTAGTGCACTAAAGGAGGCAGTGGTCCATCCTTTCCCCCCCAAAAAATCATCCTTGGATCCGGCCGAATTGGCTAATTACTGGCTGGTATCCAATCTGACCTATCTGGGTAAACTAATTGAGAGGGCGGTGGCGATCCAGCTGCAGGGGGGTTGGGATGACACCTCCATATTAGATCCCTT
Source organism: Gekko japonicus (assembly GCF_001447785.1). Taxonomy (NCBI): domain Eukaryota; kingdom Metazoa; phylum Chordata; class Lepidosauria; order Squamata; family Gekkonidae; genus Gekko; species Gekko japonicus. The sequence goes on from NW_015185125.1 coordinate 1,617, forward strand.
CCAGTCCAGTTTCCAACCAGGCCATGGGACAGAGACGGTCCTGGTCGCCCTCAAAGATGATCTCCGGAGGCATCTGGATTGGGGTGGTATGGCAGTGTTGTTGCTGTTAGACCTGTCGGCGGTGTTCAACATTGTCAACCATCAACTACTGATCCACCACCTCGCCAATACCAGGATTTGGGGGTTTGCCTTGCAGTGGCTCTCCTCATTTCTTCAGGGTTGGGGACAAAGGGTGGCCATTGTGGAACAGCTATCCGGAAGGCACTCGCTGATTTGCGGAGTGCCCCAAAGAGCGGTGCTTTCCCC
>NW_015185126.1:0-1913 GCF_001447785.1 Gekko japonicus
GTATTTTCTGGGTACTTCCACTTTAAATCTGCAATTTTGCCTATCTGGACAATCATCTCTCCCGCAATGATTGCGATTAGGTCGTCTGACCGTCTTTCACCGCAATGAGTTGTGTTCCCCCCCCTTCCTCCTTTGAGTGCACGCACAATCTGGCACTGAAGCGCACAACTTTTTCCTCTCCTCTCCTGCCCCCCCATCGGTTCCTGGGTTTCTTGGGTTTCCAGCAAACCAGCTTCCTTCTCTGTCCCCCCTCCTCAATCCTGTGTACTTTCACCAAACCCTGCTTTCCACCCCCTCTGGTGCCAGGAAGTGGGCAGAGAAGCCGTCTCTTTCCCCTCTCGTCTTTCGTGCATGGTTTGTTTTGTTGTTTTTTTAGCCAAGCTGCCGCCGCTGTGCACAAGCACTTGATTGTATGTGGCTTGGTAGTTTTATTTGCTGTTCAGAGGGGAAAACGTGCTGCTTCCCCTTTGAAGGGGGAGGGTGTGGAGAGGACTGTCCCTCTCCCACTCTCTCTGGGGCTGGTGATTAATCTGCTACTGGCTGGGCTGCACAGGACCATGTGTAAATAATGCTGGCAGCCCAAGTTCCTCTGCTGGACCCCTGTGAGGGAGGGAGGGCAGCCCGGGAAGCCATGTGTCATCCCAGCAGACAGGGAGATAAGAAGCCACACCAGAGGACTTGGCAGCAGGGCAAGGAGCCTTGCCTGGAGGTCCCGATCTGACTCTCCCCCACAAAGACTGAGCCAGAAACACAGGACCAGAAGCAGTGAGGGGGGAGCAGAGGTGGGGGGAGGTCCCTTGAGGCTTGCTTTCAGCTGGGAGCCTAGGGTGAGAGTGCCCTGTTCTCCACTACCACCGCTTGGGCAGTGCAGCTATCTGGAAGGTGCACTGCATGATGCAAGTGGTTGAGGGAGGGATGTGTGAACATCCGAATGTGGGGAAAAAATTCCTGATCAATTCTATTGCGGGAATAAATCGGGAGGAGCTTGCTCTGTGACCACAGCCTATGGCTGACCCAAGGTCATCCATCAGCTACAAGTGGAGGACTGGGGAATCCAACCTGATTCTCTCAGATTAGAGTACTCACACTTAACCACTCACCAACTGCACCAAGACAAAGGCCACAGTTTCCACTTTGTATAATTTCCTCACATGAGAGAAGAAGGGACTGTGAATCAAAACCATAAAAATCTGAAATGAAATGTTTCACTTTTGTACAAACAAGGAAAGTGGCCAGGAGGTTTGTGATTAGCCATTCAGACTGTATGGGAGCGGTGGTGCAGGCTGGTAATCTATGCCTGCAGGTAATCTATCTACGAACAGCCAGAGGCTGTTCAAGTCCCACCATGGCTGGGGTGAGCTCCCGGCCCTTGTCCCAGCTCCCGCCTACCCAGCGATTCGAAAGCTTGCAAGTAGATAAATGGGTACCTGCCTAGGTGCAGGGGGGCCCCCGCCTTCCGGTGGAGCAGCAATGGAGAGGAGTAATGGTGTTGGCGACAAGGCAATCCGGCGATTCAGCAAAGAATGGCGGCATATCTAACATCGAGCAGTGAGTGCTCCAAGGCGGGGACTGGCCTGGAGACGTGACGAAGTGACAGCACAGCTCGGCTGGAGCCTACCAGCACAGAGGCCGAGGAAAGGGGCCGTCGCACAGTCGCGGAGCAATGGAACTGCCTGGAAGGAGCCGCTGCGGAGCCAAGCCAAAACAAAAACAAAAAAAGACACCTACAGCGCAGAATCAAAGGAGAGGAGATCCACTGGGAGATTGACAAAGAACCGGCAGGGTGCTTGTTAGGTATTCACCTCCCCCCAATACTATGTGACCTTAGTTAGAATTGGTAATTTGCAATGTAAACCGCTCAGATAACCTTCGGGATTAGAGCGGTATAAAAAATCAAAAGTATAAATAAATAA